>NC_043000.1:10550268-10645268 GCF_006345805.1 Octopus sinensis | reverse complement strand
TTTTACTTGTTTCAGTCATTTGACTGTGGCCATGCTGGAGCACCGCCTTTAATCGAGCAACTCGACCCCGGGACTTATTCTTTTGTAAGCCGAGTACTTATTTTATCAGTCTCTTTTGCCGAACCGCTAAGTAACAGGGACATAAACACACCAGCATCGGTTATCAAGCAATGCTAGGGGGACAAATACAGACACACAAACACACACACACATATATATATATATATATACATATATACGACAGGCTTCTTTCAGTTTCCGTCTACCAAATCCACTCACAAGGCTTTGGTCGGCCCGAGGCTATAGTAGAAGACACTTGCCCAAGGTGCCACGCAGTGGGACTGAACCCAGAACCATGTGGTTGGTAAACAAGCTACTTACCACACAGCCACTCCTGTGCCTTCATTTTTTAATTTATATTTATATGTGTAATGTCAGTGTGCACACTTGACAGGGTGTAAGTAGCTTGAGAGAAACATTGGACCTAAGAAGCATCAGATGTGGTGGGCAAGAGAGATGACTGTGCTGGTATGGTCATGTGGTGAGAATGGATAAGGATAGCTGTGTGAGAAAGTGCCACACTCTAGCGGCTGAGGGAACCTGTGGAAGAGGTAAACCCAGGAAGACCTGGGATGAGGTGGTGTAGCACGACCTTAGAACATTAGGTCTCACTGAAGCAATGACTAGTGACCGAGACCTTTGGAAATATGCAGTACGAGCAAGGTTGTTGCCAGTGCTGCTGGACTGGCTCCTGTGCAGATGGCATGTAAAAAACACCACTTGAGTGTGGCCGTTGCCAGTACCGCCTGACTGGCCCTCATGCCGATGGCACGTAAAAGCACCAACTACACTCTCGGAGTGGTTGGCGTTAGGAAGGGTATCCAGCTGTAGAAACTCTGCCAGATTAGATTGGAGCCTAGTGCAGCCATCTGGTTCGCCAGTCCTCAGTCAAATGGTCCAACCCATGCTAGTATGGAAAGTGGACATTAAACGATGATGATGATTGTGCAGGTATAGTTGTCCAATTAAGGAACATGCTTTCCATTTGTGTGATCTTGGATTCAGGCCCACTGTATAGTACCTTGGCAAATACCTTCTACTATAACTCCAGGCCAACCAAAGCCTTGTGAATAGATCTGGTAGACAGAAACTGAATGAAGCCCATTGTGTGCATATGTGTGTGTATATTATATCTTTCTCTTAGGTCCATTAGTGCCTTTGAGCGGCATATTGTGCAGTCAGTGATCGCCAATTATCTGCCTCTGGCCAACAAGTATGCTTCTTCCCAGGTGATGTTCAGTCTGTGTAGGTCTTCAATAGAAGGTACTACATGTTTTCCTTGGCTGACCTATTTTTCTCTTACCTTCCAGCAGCATCTAGCCCATGGCTGTTTTGACAGGCCTCTCTTCTGGCAGTCTTAGTATGTGTCCAGCCATGCCATTCTCATTCGTTGTTTAGTTACAATTGCATGCAAGTGCCTTACTCTTGCTGTTTAGAGAATGGCATCATTTGTTATGCTGTATCTCTAAGTGATTCTTAGGATTTTTCTAAGGTACCACTGATGAAGTATGTCAAGTTGGTGGGCAATTTTTGCTGTTATCCTCCAGGTTTCAGTTGCACAGATTGTTATTGGCAGTTTTGCTGTTTTGTACAGGCATCTTCTGCTATAGCCCCGGGCCGACCGAAGCCTTGTAATTGAATTTGGTAGGCAGGAGTTACTGCTGTGTGCGTACATGTGTGTGTGTGTAAGTGCTTGTGCCTCTCCAAGACAGAGGGAACCTTCAGCTCTGTACTTATGTTACTGCTACACCAAAGTGTTGTCAGTCTTTTAAATACTGCCGATGCCTTGCCAATTCTGCAGCTTACCTCTGTTTTTGCATCGCCGTTGCTTGTCACTGTGCTTCCCAGATATGTGAAGCTTGTAACTTCTTCAACTGGTTCTTGTCCAACTTTCATTCGTACACTTTCTACTTGTTTCCCAACTTGCATTACCTTCATTTTTTAACTGCTGATTCTCAACCCAGTCTTTGCAGTTTCCCTTTCCATTTTTGTTATTTCTTGTAATGTTGGGTGATTCTCAGCCAACAGGGCAATGTCGTTGGCGAAATCCAAGTTTGTTAACTGGACCCTCACCATTGATCTTTGCATAGCAAAATCGATGACCATCAGAAACAACAATGTTGACAGGAGACAGCCATGTCGTACTCCAGTGACATTCTTAAGAAAACCCGTGTATCCATACTCTGTTCTAATGTAGCAGTTTGTGTTGTAGTAGAAACTGCTAAGCAGAATGATGTAATCGTCTGGTATTCCATACACTTTAGCAATCTTCCAGAGAGTTTCTTTATGCACACGGTCAAAGGCCTTTTTGAAATCAATGAAGTTTATTATTAGTGGTCTTTGGTGTTCCATGCATTGTTCTACGATGTTGCACAGTGTGAATATTTGCTTGCAGCATGATCTACTGGGTTGAAATCCAGTTTGTTCTCTCAAGTGGACATAAAATGACAAGGGTGATAATGATCAATTTTATCATTTTACTTGTTTCCGTCATTAGACTGTGGCCATGCTGGGGCAACACTTTTAAGAATTTTTAGTTTGTACTTATTCTATTGGTCACTTTTGCTGAACAATTAAGTTATGGGGACATAAACATACCAATGCCGGATGTCAGTTGGTGGTGGGGGATACACACATACACAAAGATATGCATGCACACACATGTAAATTTATCTGATAGGCTTCTTTCAGTTTCCACCTACCAAATTCACTCACAAGGATTTAGTAGGTTCAAGGCTATAGCAGAAGACACTTGCCCAAGGTGCCACACAGTGAGAACCTTTATTTCATGTCACTTTAACCCTTTTGTTACTGTATTTATGTTGAGATGCTCAAAATTTCTTTCAATTGTTTTAAATATAACAATGAATTTAGTAAAATAACTCAGTTATCATTAAGCTAGTGTTAGGAACATAAATTGTGACTAAGGTTTGGTGGTAAATTTTAATGGAAAACTAATGAAAACAAGACATTTATACTACTGAGCCAGAGCCGGTTTTGGACGGGTTGGTAACGAAAGGGTTAAATCAGTTTCCTGTTTTCAAGTTACTTTATATTTTTCTTTTAGAAAGCAATGCTCTAGAAGACAGGCTAAGAACATTGACAGCCGGATAAGTGTAACTTTCAGCTGTTATTTATAATTTTGCAAATTCATGCAGCTGGTAGTCAAAATAAAAATAAAAAAATCTTAAGTTTATAGATACAGACATATCAGATTTTGTGTAAAAGTTCAAGAAAGAATAGCACCGTGTTTTCAGTTTCTCCTTAGGGTGTACTATTAATGATTCAATAACAGATCTTTGACCAGCATCCTAGAAAATATTGACTTTAGATAGAAATAGGAGGTTAAATAGCCTGATAAATGACACTACAAAAATCTGATGAGACTTGAGTCTCTTAAGTCAATGGAATCCAGATATTTAAACTCAAGAACCACGTTAATAAGAAATAATTGCTTACAAGCAACAACAACAAAAAAAAAAAGTGGATGAAATCACAGTTATTTTCTATACCCACTTATACACAAAATAATCAACACCTCCTTACAGAACAATGCAAAAATACTGGTTAATAGATTACCTGTCAGGTCACCAAGCCTTTTCAGTGTATAAAAACAACTCTAGAACTTGTAATTCTAGAGAACCACAAGGATCCATCTGTTCAACTTATACCCACACAACCTTCCCACACACCTTCTCAAAACATACACATCCTCCTCATACATGAATGACCACACACTGTCCTGTATTCTCTTCTAAAAGTCTCCATTCCAGCTGTATATACTCTCTGTTACTCTTTTGCTTGTTTCAGTCATTTGACTGTGGCCATGCTGGAGCACCACCTTTAGTCAAGCAAATCGACCCCACGACTTATTCTTTGTAAGCCTAGTACTTCTATTGGTCTATTTGCCGAACTGCTAAGTTACAGGGACGTAAACACACCAGCATCGGTTGTCAAGAGATGTTGGGGGGACAAACACAGACACACATACATACATATATCATCATCATCGTTTAATATATATATATATATATATATATATATATATACATACACACGACAGGTTTCTTTCAGTTTCTGTCTACCAAATCCACTCACAAAGCTTTGGTCGGTCCGAGGCTATAGTAGAAGACACTTGCCGAAGGTGCCACGCAGTGGGACTGAACTCAGAAACATGAGGTTCGTAAGCAAGCTACTTGCCACTGCTACGCCTATATCTAGAAATTTAGTTTTAAAACAACAAAAAAGAACATCTGCAAATCTGCTCTCCCTAACAAAGTAGTGTAACAAAAGAATTTCCTCAAACACATCTCCCTATCATATTTAACCCTTTCGTTACCAACCCGGCTGAAACCGGCTCTGGGTCTGTCGTACAAATGTCTTGTTTCCAAAAGTTCTGAATTAAAATCTTCCACCAAACCTTAGCCACAATTTATGTTCTTAGCACTAGCTTAATGATAATTAAGTTATTTTACTAAATTCTTTGTTATATTTAAAATAATTGAAAGAAACACAGAGCATCTCAAAAGAAATACAGTAACGAAAGGGTTAATGAGTTAGTTAAAAATTAGATTTTCAGCACATCATCATCATCATTTTAATATCTACTTTCAAATGCTTGTATGAGTCAGAAGGAGTTTACTGAGGCAGATCTCTTCCTGTTGCCACCCATTTCCAAGCAAGGTAATATTTCCCCATCACCAGACATGTTCTCACAGAATATTGGAAATGAATAACCCTGCTTGTATGATAGTGACACTTATGTACAACTATTACATGAGGTCAAGACAAAGTGGAAGAAAGAAGCAAACACACACACACACACCAAAAGGCTCGTTTCACCTCCTGTCTACCAAATCCACTCACAAGGCTTGGGTTGGCCTGAGGTTATAGGGGTTACAGTAGAAGACGTTTGCCCAAGGTATCACGACATGGAACTAAACCCGAAACCATGTGGATGGGAAGCAAACTTGTAAACCACGTAGCCACGCCCCAAAATATAAATGAAAATAAAAGTAAAAAATATGTTATACTAGCAGTATTGCCCGGTGTTGCTTGGGTTTGTTTCGACCCTTTAGAATTGGAATTTTTGAAAAGTAAAAATTTTGCATTATTATGTAGCTTGTTATTCTCTTTAAGTGAACATTTTTCTAGTTGAAATACACCGAAAAATGGCGACACAACAGTAAAAAAAATCGTAAAAAATAGGGATTTTCATAGAAAAAAAGCACCTTTTTGATGTAAATAATTTTTGGTCTTAACATGGTCCGATTTGAATTTTTTCTTCTACGGACGGAAGAGCGAGCTTTCTTCTATCATACTCTAAATTTTGGTCAACTTGCGCCACAGGGTCTCGGAGGAGATAGTGTTAGTTGAAGGCTACCAAATCTGCCACACACAGACAACTTCAGCTTTATATAGAGAGAAATTAGCTACTATAATAGCATCAAATACAATCACCATACTCAACGACATAAATATATATATACATATACACACAGAAACATTGGTAGAATATAGAATGCCTTCACAACATTCATAGCACACACAAAAGATTAAAATAAAACATGCAAAATGACAAGTTTTTAGCAATCACAACTAACAAAGAAACAACCATGTTATTGTAAGTACAATATACTAGAACTATTATGAATTATGTTAGCCCAGCCTGGGCTTCCATTCTTTCCATGACAAAGAAATTTCTCACTAACAAACATGATAAACTACAAAGGACGCAAAACAGCACACTTAACATTGGCATAGGTCGCCTAAACATTGGAACAAAGATACTAAAAATAGAAGACCACTTAAACATGAAAGGAGCACGATTTGCTAGCACAATTCCCAAAGTTCATGCCACCATGTGAAAAATCCTTTCCATACCCCCCCCATATACATATATGAAGCCTAAATTATTAGAACAGCATCCTAAAAACACTAACACTTCCCACTCAACCCAGACATCATCAACATCATTATTTTAATATCCAATTTTCTATGCTTGCATGGGTTTGAGCAAAATTTGTTGAGATTGATTTTCTATGGCTAAATCTGCTTCTTGTCACCAATCTTCACTTGTTTCCGAGTAAGGTAATATTTCTCCATGACTAGACATGTTTTCATGGATGAATGGAATCAAAGGACAGCACTTGCATGACTAAGACACTCATTTACGACTGCCATGCAATATCAGGGCATGGAGACAACACACATGCATGCGTGATGGATTTCTTTCATTTTCCATCTACCAAATCCACTTGCCTAACGTGCCACACAGCTGAACTGAACCTGAAAAAATGTGGTTGGGAAGTATACATAAATACATATATATATACATCCAGGAAAAGTCAAGTCATACCATCAATAATTTCAGAAGGCCCAAACACTATATTGGGATGTGCACCACCAATAGTAAGTTCAGAACAACAGCAACTATCAGGCTTTAATTGAGACCACCTGCCCCATCACTATGTTCACCAACAGAATGTATGGGTGTACAAAATTTCACTGGAAAATGGAGAGAATACAGCATACTCAGACAGCCACAATGCATTCACACCACTCATGCATGCAGCATGGTCCTCAGCAAGGTATATCTGGAACAACAGGTATATAACTCATATCTACAAGTCTGCTCGACTAGGGTTGATTTGGAGTTACACATAACAACAAATGACAACAAGAGTTACATCAGTAGTAGTTTTAGTAAAGTAAATATATATATTATATATATATTATATATATTATATAGAAATATATATATAGGGTGTGTGTGATTGTGTATAGAAGAATATATTAATAAAAAGAATTCCAACCTTGTCTGATTTTCACGTGTTTATTACAATCTTATAATGATATATTATAAGATAATATATTTAATTGAATAAAATAAAATGAAATAGTAGAATGTTAAATATTCATTCTGATTGAACTAGTACTTTCATGCATTGAATTCTGCAATCTTCGGGTTCATGTAGTAGTGTTGACAGTCATGCTTCACAATTTTTGACTGTAGCAAGATGATTGATTCTGTGCTATAAATACAGCTGGGTAGGCTCCAGAGTGCTAGGTTTTGCAAACTGTATTCTGACCAATCAGTGTGTAGTATCACTCAATTACTTAAGCTGATTGGTTGGTTGAGCTGATTGGTTTAGGCATCACGCTTTGTTGGACATGTCAAGAGTCCTGTATCTTGACCCTGGCCGAAGCAGCAATTGTTGGGTTATTTTTAGAAATGTTGTAAATATCCTTTGTCAGAGATTTTTATATTTTTATATTTCAATTGTCATCATCATCATTGTCAGCACCTTAATTATTGTTGCTAGTGGTGATGGTGGTGGCAATAGAACTTTTAACCCTAAATAAGATAATTTTCCTGCTATCTTCGTCTTGATCACCTTTAGTATTGTTGTTGTTGTTAGTGGTCATGGTCGTAGCAGTGGAAGTAATACCTCTAAGTATTATTATTATTATTATTGCTTATTTAGCTTGGGTTCGAATTTATCAATAAAATTCTTTTCTCTGATTTTCCTCTCGATTTCACTTGGGCTGTGTAATTTGTAGAATGGAAATATTATATATATTTTCCGACCACATGTTGCTAGGTGGTTACTCAAAGGTATCTGACGGACCTCTGGGTCTCTAATCTGTTGCCGGTGTACACGTGAGCGTTCTAATAGTGTTTCCTTTCCCGTCTGACCTACATATATTTCTTCACAATTTGGGCATTTGATGCAGTAAATTAAATTTCTCTGCTTTTGCAGTTCATATTCGCGTTTGTGAATATTTTCCCGGTTTTTGTGTTTATATATTGACCGGTATGTATGAATTGGCATGTGCCACATCGGCTATCATTATGCATTTAGATACCGTGAATGTTTGGTCTTTGTTGCTGAGGTCAAATTTTGCCTTTGTTAGTAATTTTTTCAAGTTTTTAGGCTGTCTTTTACTAAGCACCATAGCTCGATCCGTGATTATGTCTTTTAATTCATTACTTTGGGCAATGATTGGTAGGTTTGCTTTGGCAATGTTGAAGATATTCTGGTGACATGGGTTGTGTGTCACTATGAATGGTATGACTTGTTCTTGTTTTCCTCTTCCTTGGGTTGTCCTAAGTTGTTGTATAGGTATTTTTATAGCCCGCTGTATGCCATTTTCTATAAGTAGAGATGGGTATTTTTGTTTGAGCAAAAATTCTCTTAGTTCTATTAGGCGTTTGTTCCTGATATTTGCATCTTCTACAATAGTACAATTCTTCTGGCTAGGCAGTATGGGATGTTACGTTTTGTATGTGGTGGATGGCACGACTTAAAATTTAGGTATTGATGTGTGTCTGTGTGTTTATAGTATATATCTGTGGTGATGGTGGTGTCTTTTTTAATTATCATTATATCCGGAATGGTAATGGTATTACTACTCATCTCCTTTGTAAATTGGAGAGATGGGTGTAGGTTGTTCAGGAGGATATTGAACTCTTCCAGAGTATTTAGAGATTCTGTCCAGATTATGAAACAGTCGTCTAGGTATCTCTTCCATGCCTTTTCAATATACTTTCTAAACCCAGTGCCATAGTTTACCTCCACCTCTTGGTAGAGTTGTTCTTCTAAGTATCCCATTACAGAGTTGGCGTAAACGGGAGCAAACCTCGTTCCCATCGCCGTGCCTCTAATTTGGATGTAATTCTTTCCATTGAAGAAGAATGTGTTATTTTCTAGAATAAGCTTGACTGTGTCTAATATAAATGGCACTGTGAATCTGCTGGGAATCACTTCTCTATGTTTTTCTAACCAGTATTTAATCGCCTTTATTCCTAAATCGTGTGGAATATTGGTGTAGAGGCTTACCACACATCAAAACTTAGTAAAACTGAATTTGTTTCTGTTTTTTTGGGAAGATGGGACAGGAAGTCGATGTCATCCCTCCCTGATGAAACTTGGTATGTAAGTACATAGTGGTTTCAAAACAATGTCAATAAAATTGCTTAGACGGTGTGTAGGGCATGCTGGACCAGCTATAATAGGTCTAAGTTTTAGGTCTTTTGATGTAATAATTTTATGTACTCACTTTCTTGTTCTTTTACTGCCTGTTGAATGTTTTTTGATTTGTGTATTTTTGGTAAGCCGTAGAAGTTGCTGGGTTTTGGTTCAAAATTGGTGATGTAGTCTTTTTCATTATCCGTAAGTGAGTTGTGGTGTGTTGAAATCAGGTTGTTGATCTTTTTCATGATGTGGTGTCTATATTTGCGGGTATTTCACAATAGAAGGTTGTATCCTTCAGTTGGTCTTCAACCAAATCCTTATAGTATTCGGTATCCATAATAACAATTGCACCACCTTTATCTGCTTGTTTAATTATTATTGTTTGATCGTTTTGTATACGTTTACATGCAGACATCTCTGATTTGCTAATGTTTGGCCTAACATTGGTATTGCGTCTAAGGGGAAATTTAGACAGGATATCAATGTATTGGTCAAGGTAGTTATTTTCTTCTTCCTTTTGGTGGGGTGAAATTTGATTTATTCCTTACTAGGGATTCATCAATCTCATTACTTTTGTTAGCGAAGAATTCTACAAGTCGTAATTTTCGACAGAATTTTTGGATATCCTCTTTAATTCTTGGTGGTTGGCTGTTGGTGTAGGTGTGAATTTCAGTCCTTTTGACAGAAGTTGGATTTCATCATTGTCAAAATCTCTTTTTGATAAATTAATTATTTTAGGATCTATACGTTCAGTTGTTTGGGGTATGTTTCCTCTTGGATTTTTTCTTTCTCCGGTGTTTGTTGTCCTGACGTAAAAAAATGGATTTTTTTCTGGTTATGATTTATATTCCTGTTGATGTTTGCTTGATGAATTTTGCGTTTTGGTTGTGGTACTTTACTTGGTTTCGTTATGTTTTCTGTCTTGTTTTTGGTATTATGTATGCTACTTTTCAATTTCTTGTTAGCATTGTTTTTAACCACCTGGAGAAATGATCTGGGTTTACTTCTAGATCTAGATCGGTTTTTTGTCCAGTTTCTTGTGGGTAATCTCTGTTGAGGTCTTGCAAATGATCTGTTATTTCTACTGCTAATGGTCTGTTCAAAACAATATCTATTTTGTTTGTGCTTTTTGTTCCTGTTGTGTGCATTGGGGTGTTTGCATACAAAATGGGAGAGTTCTTACCGTAGTTCGTCTTCGATTCGTGGTGAAACAGGTGTTCATGTTGCCACGTGTTCTGGTGTATGTTGCGTTGGTGAGGTTGTCCACTTTTAATGCTATTTCTCGGAGCTCTGTTGTCTTTACCGTAGTTTGTAGCATATTTGTCGAGAAATAATTGTTTCCGCTGCCAAAACTTTCTTGATCTGCTTTCTTCTTTTGAGATATCTCTGATCCATAGTTCTCGCATTTTTTCTGCTATATTGCCGGTCGTTAGTTTGGATATTTCATCTCTGATTTGAACATCGATAGCTTCGTATTTGGCTTTGTAGCGGGATTGTTTAGACAGGGTAATGGAGATGTCGGTCCTGAATTTTATCAAACTAAGGTCCCATCGAAGTTTAGTTTCTTCCTCTGGTTCTCCTGCAATTTCTTTAATTAGGTACTTCCGAGGAAGTATGGGTGCCGCTAAAGATATCCATTTCGAATGTATTTCAGCATATTTTTCGCATTTATATGCCTTCCAGAAGTTTTCTTTTCTTATGTTAAGGAGTTTTTTTCCATGTCTTCTGTCTCTTCTCTTTTTCGGTGTGCCTCTTTTTCCAGATTTCTTTCGTTTATTTCTGACATCCAAGGAGGTTGTGGTAGGCTTTCTCTTGTAGATTTTATAATTGTTGGTATCATTTCAGCTAAATTCTTAATTTCAGAGTTTATGTGTTCATTTCCAAGTTTTCCGTCTGTAGACTGTTTTTCTATTTCCTTTAAAATAGAGGATTGTGTGTCAATCATCGTGATGAGTGTTGATAATTTCGATGAAATTTCCATTAGAATTCTTTCTGATTCTGTTAATTTTGTTTGTTGCTTTCCAGACATGTTGGCATATACACAATAGGAATATAGAATATATATATATGGGTGTGTGTGATTGTGTATAGAAGAATATATTAATAAAAAGAATTCCAACCTTGTCTGATTTTCACGTTTTATTTACAATCTTATATGATTATTATAAGATAAATATTATAATTGAATAAAATAAAATGAAATAGTAGAATGTAAATATTCATTCTGATTGAACTATTCTGATTGAATATATATATATATACATACAGAAAAGCATTTATCTGGAAAGAAGTGGAATGCAAAAATATAAATAAAAATCAAAATCATATGATTGTAGACAAGATCACAGTAGCTGAACTGTCAAATACTATGGTATTTCTGACGAGATAAAACAAAAAAAAAATTAAGTAATTGAAGAAGATAATAAATCATATAATTGACACAAGTATTACATATAATTAATACAGGTAGTAATATTACTATTGCCTTTGTGCTTAGTAAAAATACATTATTATTATTATTATTATTATTAGTAGTAGTAGTAGTATTATTTATGTTGCTGCACTTAGAAAACTGTTTTGTTTGAGTGGATCCATAACCCAGAGGCAACTGATTAAATTTTGTGCTATATTCTCAGTCAGTGCACCAACCAGTTTCACTCACTAACTGAACTGGAACTGCTTTCATTAATGCCAAGCAGCCAGGCATGATCACCACAAATTCCCCATCCAAACCTTTTAAAAAAAAAAAATCAGTTTTTTTTTTATGTTCATGTAAGAAAAATGTCATTGTTATTATTATGATAATTACCTGTAGCAGTAGTAGTTTTAGTAGTGTGGTTAGATCTTTCTGAGGGATAAGATCTCCTTCTGAGAAAAGGGGTATATCCAGGTCCATGTTTTAAAGTCGGCATCACACATGGAAGTTGAAGGTGTACGAAATGTGTGCGAGGAACAAATACTGAGTTAATGAGGCTTACTCAGGTCAGTGTAGTACAAACAACTGATGTTCATGACAACACCTCAGCTTTCTCTATTGATATAAAACACAGACACACATACACAATAAGCAGAACGACAGGTCTGTGTGTATGTGCATGCATGCATGTGTGTGTGTGTGTGTGTGTGTGCCTACTGCTTCATGTGTATCATTGAGAGAACAATGTGATTGGTGCTTTAGTCACCAAATGAAAAGAGAGTATACGAGCAAAGGTGATAGCAGAGGTGGAGAAGAAACTTATTTTTAAATTATATAATCTGAAGAGGAGGTGGGGGAAGTAGAGTACCTGTGACCACAGTTGGCTCCTCCAAAACAAACAAAGTAGTTCAATTTGAACTTTTACTGGCTGTTTTGTGTATAAAAAAAAAGAGAAAAAGATTGAAGAAGGAGTTACCTAACATTCTGGTGATGTATGTGGAATGATTAGTGAAAATAGAAGGTGTTGAGCTGGCAGAATTGTTAGCATGCCGGGCGAAATGCTTAGCGGTATTTCGTCTACCACTACTTTCTGAGTTCAAATTCCGCTGAGGTCAACTATACCTTTCATACTTTTGGGGTTGATAAATTAAGTACTAGATGAGTACAGGGGTGTGGGGTCGATGTAATTGACTTGCCCCTTCCCCCCAAATTTCAGGCATTATGTCTATTGTAGAAAGGATTAGTGAAAATAGTTATTAATTAATTAAATGAGGTGGTGAGCTGGCAGAATCATTAGCACACAAGGCAAGATGCTTAGTGGCATTTCATCTGTCTTTATGTTCTGAGTTCGGGGTCAATAAAGTAAGCACCAGTTGAGTAACTGACTATCCCCGCACCCCCAGATTTCAGGTCTTGTGCCTATAGCAGAAGGGATTATTAGTTAATAAAAAGAGGTGGTGGGCTGGCAGAATTGTTACCACACAAGACAAAATGCTTTGGGACATTTCATCTGTCTTTTTGTTCCGAGATCAAATACCGCTGAGGCTGACTTTGCCTTTCATCCTTCTTCAATCTTTTTTTTTTAATACACAAAACAGCCTGTAAAAGTTCAAAATAAGTACCAGTCAAGTACTGGTGCTGATGTTGTCAATGAGCCACATCCCATAAAATTTCAGGCTTTGTGCACATGGCAGAAAGAATTATCAGTTAATAAGTAAGTTTAAAAGTGAAAGCAGCAAAGGGTGAAAAGTATTTGTTAGAAAAACATAGATGCAGGCATGGTTGTGTGGTTATGAAGTTTGCTTGCTAACCATGTGGTCTCAAGTTCTAGTCCTGCAGTGAAGCATCTTGGGACAGATATCTTTTACTCTAACTCCAGGCCAACCACAGTCTTGCGAAAGGATTTGGTAGACAGAACTGAAAGAAGCCTATGGTGTGTATGTATGTGTATATATATATATATATATATATATATATATATATCATCATCATCATCATCATCGGTGTTGATTAACGTCTGCTTTCCATGCTGGCATGGGTTGGACAGTTTGATTTTTATGTGCCACCTGCACAGGAGCCAGTCCAGCGGCACTGGCTTTTAACATTCCACTGGCATAGGTGCCAGTCAGGCGGTGCTATCATTGGCTATGTCAGTGAATTTGATTTTGACTTCACTTATATATAAAGAAATATATATAAGAAAACAGAAATTGGAGAAATACTGATGAACTTACATCAATTATTATTTATCAATTCAATACAAATTGACAGCATCCCGTCTAACAGCTGTTTCTGCTTCTAATGATATATGGTATTGCTACGGATATGCAAAAATATCATATTTGGTAATAAAACCGATCTGAAACATAGAGCATCACAATGAAGAATAAATAAAGAGGAAAAGCATATATTATTATTATTATTTATATAAACTTATGCCGGCAAGGAAAGTAGATGCTAAACGATGATGATAATGATGTGCTGGTAAGCCAGAGTGCTGCACCAGGCTCCAGTCATCTGTTTTGGCTTTGTTTACATGTTTACACAGCTGGATGTCCTTCCTAAATCCAACCATGGTATAACGTGTATTGGATGTCTGTTACAAGTCATCACCATGGGTGCCTTTTATGTGTCACTGGCACTGGCCACAACCAAAATTTCATTTATTTTGACAGGTCTTCTCAAGCACAGCAAATCGGCAGAAGTCTCAGTCACTTGTCATTGCCTCCACGAAACTCAACAACAGCAGATCATATTTCACCACCTTGTCCCACAGGTTCTCTTCACAATTAGAGATTGGCACTTCTTTATGCATCATATGACCATACCAGTGCATCACTGTCATAAAAGCAGTGTCCTTTCCAATCTTCAATGAAAACATGTCCAGCCATGGGGAAATCATGATTGGCAATAAGTGAGGGTAAGTGACAAGAGGGGTATGCAGAAAATTTGCCTCAAAATTTGCCTCAACAACTTCTGTCTGGCCCATACAAGTACGGAAAAGTGGATGTTAAAGCAATAATGCTGGCAGTAGATTCTTGCATGTGTAATATAGAGTTGAAAAACTGCTATCAAACAGATTATCCAAGTGTTTGGATTGGATTGCCTATATTCAGCCCACTGCAGGATAAAGGCTTCAATATATTCTCTCCACTCAACCATGGTCTGATATAGAAGCCATGTTTTTGAGCTTGATATCATACAGGTTTGATGAGCCTACTTTGCCACACTGGCTCAATATGGCTTGGCAGAGGGATGCAGTTTTCATATGCATACCAAGGAGTAGTTAAACTAATTACATTGACTCCAGTGCTCAGCTGGTACTTATTTTATTGACCATGAAAAGCAAAATTGATCTCAGCAAAATTTTCACTCAGAACGTAAGAACAGATGAAATATACTAAGCATTTCCCCCAGTGTGCTAACAATTTTGCCAGCTTGCCAGGCAATTAGTAGACAAAGAAAAAAAGGAAAAAAAAAAGAAACTGAAAATATAATAGCAATAAAGAATATTTATCATATGATTTCTAGCAATGATTTGGTTGGAAAGATGACATTATCTGAAGAAAGGTGGTGGTAACAAATCAAAGAGGCAATCTATAGCTGCAGTTGATGGGGACAAATGATGGTGGTGGCAGTGATAAGTGTAACACAAGCAATAAGAGTTAGAAAACATGAGTGAAAGATATAATCTAGAAGTAATATTATGGAGCACCAGGTCCAGTCCTTGTGATATGGTGGCTTGTGTGCCTCAATGACCCAGGAAGCTATGCCAGCAGAGTGCAAGCTCCAGGTAGGGTCCCCCCCCACAACCCATGCTGGACAGGTCAAAGGATAGAAGCTAGATTAATATGGATCACCTCTTCCTACTTGGGCACAAACACAGACACATACATACAAACATTTAGGTACAGGCATGGCTGTATGGAGAAGCAAAGTTACAGAAGACTTGATGACAATTCAAAACCAAGAAAATCTGGGAGAAGAAAAAATCTGTCCAGAATTAAGAACAATGAAATCAATGCCCTATGCTCCATCGGGATACAAGTTAGAGGTCAGGTTTACCAATCCAGAATATCAGGTACCCCAGTCTCTTAAACACTTGTAGTTGTTTTTAGGTCCAGGCCATCCCTCATTGTGCAGTTGTAATGCATTATATCTTTTCAGATATGTACAAAACAAACAGATGTATCAGTATAACGCTCAGGAATAGAAAAAGTCTTTTACGTTTCGAGCCTACGCTCTTCTACAGAAAGGGACACAGAAAAAACAAGGAGAGAAAAAACTCTCCCTATATATCACATGCTCATGTGGTCGCACCAGTTGATCCTGTCATTTCTTATCACACACGAACTTCTCCACTGGATTTTCTATCTACCCTTTATGGATTCTCTTTCAGACATTTACCCTCTGGCTGCACCTCTCCTCCCTACGGATCACTGTGGACTCTACTCTTGAAATTTTTTCAGATATAATGCCTTACAACAATATCCAGTGTGACTGACTTTATGTTACCATACTTCTACTGAAATGTGCTATCCTTGTTTCAATTAATTTTGAAATAATGAAAAATTTCGTTAAATAACATTGTCATTACTAAGCTTGAATTAGGAGTCCTGGGGCTTATGAAAAACCTACCAAAGCTAGGAAATAGATTATCACATACAGCAACAACATGTCTCCTAAGAAATCATTATTTGATATTCTTTTTTATGTTTCAGCCCCAAGGCTGTGGACATGCCAGTAGAATAAATCTGTTTAACATGGGGCATGAACCTATGACTCAGAGATTAAGAGTCTTGTGCTCTACTAGCCGGTAGCTAGATTCTAAAACTAAATTAGTAACAGCACAAGACCCACTCCATCCTCATACTGATGATATGAGTGATCTCTATGATTTGAACAACCTAGGCGCAGGAGTGGCTGTGTGGTAAGTAGCTTGCTTACCAACCATATGGTTCCAGGTTCAGTCCCACTACATGGCACCTTGGGTAAGTGTTTTCTACTATAGCCTCGGGCTGACCAAAGCCTTGTGAATGGATTTGGTATACGGAAACTGAAAGAAGCCTGTCGCATATGTGTGTATATATATATATATATTATATATATATATATATATTATATATATATATATATATATATATATATATATATACACACACACACACACACGTGTGTGTCTGTGTTAGTCCTCGCAACATCGCTTGACAACCAAAGCTGGTGTGTTTACATCCCGTAAATTAGCGGTTCGGCAAAAGAGACCGATAGAATAAGTACTAGGCTTACAAAGAATAAGTCCTGTGGTCGATTTGCTCGACTAAAAAAGGCAGTGCTACAGTCAAATGGCTACAGTCAAATGACTGAACCAAGTAAAATAGTAAAAGAGTAACCATAAAAGTTACCTTTACACAACCATTACTTTTATAATCCAAGACAATAGATGACATTATAACAACAAACTACAGCTGTGATCAAGTTAAGGTATATGGGTTTGGCAGTGTTCCATTGGTTACGACGATGAGTATTCCAGTTGATCTGATTAATGGGACAGCATGCTTGTGGAATTAATGTGTAAATGGAAGTTCACTCCACTGACATGTGCACCCTTAAAATAGTTCTCATGGAGATTCAGCGGGAAACTAAATGTGACAGGGCTGGCCCTTTGAAATACAGGTTCAACTCATTTTTGTCAGCTGAATGGACTGGAGAAATGTGAAACAAAGTGTCTTGCTCAAGAATATAGTGTGCCGTGGGGCATTGAACTCAAACTTTATGACCATCAGCTGAACACCCTAGCCACTTAGCCAAGTGATAAAACAAAGTATTACAAAAAAAAAAATATATAAAAAATAAAATTGGGTAGAACGAAATGGTTCCAGAAGGGGTCAACCGAGAAATGCTACAGATTTGAAAATGTTCTGACAACTACGGGTAAGTTCCTCTTCCCAGTTGTAATCTCCGGCCTGCAACCATATGTTAAAGCAGTCCCATTCAACTAGGCCATACATTTCTATATTTCAGAGATGAAGAATTATGTACATTATTTACATTCGACAGATAAGAGCACGGGCTACTAACCTCAAGATCCCGAGTTCGATTCCAAGCAGTGACCTGAACAATAACAACAACAATAATAATAACATCGAAAAATACCTTAGGAATAAGAACCCAAGTTCGAAATTTCCCCAAGACACCTGAAGAAGGCTGGAGGGTATATCAGTCGAAACGTTGTGTTAACAACAAACAAGATGAGGACAAATATCCTATTTCTTTACTACCCACAAGGGGCTAAACACAGAGAGGACAGATGAGGACAAATATCCGTCGAATGTAAATAATGTAGGCCATGCATGTCACTCTCATCCATTTTTCAGTAATTTAACTTGGACAGCATTTCCTCCACTACCTACACCACTGCATCTTCCATTTCAAATATAACTTGGAGAAACTGAGGGTAATAAAGCATCGACTCTGAAGTACAAATGGAAACTGTTTCCATCGGTTGATCAGTGGGAGATAATTTGAATCAAGTGGTCAAACTTGTGCGAGCAGAGTTATGTACCTTGCATCAATACATTACACAACTGACATGCCGGATATATATTTATATATATATATATATATATATCATTCTCCCACTTCAACAAATACAAATTAAAGGTGTTTGCTTCCTAGCCACATGGTTCAGAGTGCAGTCCCACTATGTGACACCTTGGGCAAGTGTCTTTAGAAGGTGAGATAGTGAAGTTGATAGTAAAAGGAGAGGCGAGTGCATCAAGATAATTTTAGCTGAAATTGGTTCAGAAGAATATAAAATAATGGTAGGTATATAATAAGCAGAAGAAAAAAAAAAAGATTTAGTTTAATGAGAGACTGATTATTGGAGGATGTTTGTGTCTATTAGGCAAGGAGCATTTTCTTTTAAGCAGAAGAATATAATTGAATACAATTAGCTATATAATAATCCATGTAGAGTATACCTAAGCCTTGAGGATGGTTTGTAATGCTTTAGAAAAAATCCATCCACCCATCTTTGCTGCCTACTATTCTTGGAAGGGTTGTGAAAGTAGAGTTCTCAGGCACCTTATTCATAAGGGGCCCATTGGAGACAATCATCATTTCACTTTTCTGCCGGATTCCCAAGCTTGACCAACTGAACATATGGATATTATCAAACTTTCATGCTCTTGTCTCCTAAGGGTTAGCTAGGCTTGAAGAATCTATCTTATGTTTTTCTGAAGCCTTCTAATCACGTCTGTGGTGTTGGAGCTGTAAGCTCTCAATGCAAAGCAGTAGTGGTTCAATCTGGAAAGACTTCCTGATCTTAGAGCTATACATTCTATTGAGTAACATTACTCCAGAAACTCTTTGGAGAAACCCCAACATCTTAATTCCGAAGATGAAACCCAGGTGTCTTACTAATCCTTTATTTTGGCACAAGGCCTGAAACTTGGGGGACAGTAGATTACATTGACCCCAGTGCTTAACTGGTACTTATTTTATCGACCCTAAGAGGACGAAAGGCAAAGTCGACCATGTTGGAATTTGAACTCAGAACATAAGACAGGTAAAATACCACTAAGCATTTTGCCCAGTATGCTAACGATTCTTTTCTACTCTAGGAACAAGGCCCCAAATTTATTTGATTGGGGGGGGGGGGCAGTCGATTAGATCAACCCCAATATGCAACTGGTACTTAATTTATTGACCCTGAGAGGACGAAAGGCAAAGACAACCTTGGCAGAATTTGAACTCAGAACACAAGGACAGACGAAAAACAATTAAGCATTTTGCCTGGCGTGCTAACAATTCTGCCAGCTTACTGCCTTATCAATGAATGGTAATTAATAAATGGTGTCTCATTAATGAATCGTAATGTAGTGTCTCATTAATGAATCGTAATGTAGTGTTTCAATGAGAAACTGTTAGCATATATAGGCAGAAAATGTGATATATTTTGAACTGTGACAGTTCATGAATTGATAAGAAGATAATAAAAATATGGTTCTAATTCCTTGAAATGTTTAGAGATTATTTTCTGGTGCTGTTAAGTACTCTTCAGTTGTTCTCTTAACATTGAAGGATGCATTGAAAGATGTTTATGATTATGTTGCTGTTAGGTTAAGAAGTTAGCTTCACAACTATATCTGACTCATACACTGTTCACTTTCCAGACATTTGTACATTACTGCATATGCTTTATATGCACTTTTGACAAGTTGTGGTGCACCTGAGCACTGTATACAATAATTTCATTATTATTATTTTTTTTTATACGATTTTAGTCCTAATGCATGATACTTTGGGTAAGTGTTATCTACTATCGCCTCAGTGACTAATAACTTGTGAGCAAAATTTGGTAAACAGAAACAGTACAGAAAACCCACCACACACACACACACAATTGTGTCCTTGTGTTTATGTTTTATAACAGCCGTTTGACAAATGGAAATTAATAAAATAAGTAACAGACTTTAAAATAAGTACTGGGGCCAATATATGACTAAACTCTTGAAAGTACTGCCCCAGCGACACTGCAATCCAATGAATGAAGCCAGTAAGAGAATAAAAGTATATTGTTATTTAGTAGCCAAGTCAACCCTAATTAGGTACAATCTATGATTAAATATGTTCCAACCACGACCCAACATTTTCGTATATCCAGGACTAATTTGTCCAATATACCTTTCTTTTTTTAGATGGTAAGATATAATTTGAGGTAGCCACAGCAGGTATTTCTAGCAGGTTGAACAAACGACAAAGGTTCTTTTGTTAGTTCTCACATCCAGCATGTAGTCAGTGTGTGCTTGTGTGTGTGTTTGCATTAATGTTTCAATACCAAATCTACACACAAGTTTTCACCTGGTTTCAAGTCATAACTGTTTATCTACGTCATATGTATTTGTACACACACACACGTGTGTATGTGTATGTGTCCTTGTGCTTCAAATGAAGTCATACAATGATTGATCAACATATATCACAGATGATATTTAGAAGGCAAATTACGTAAATAAAAGTTTAAGAAAAAAAATGAAAACCAACCACAACAAAATCAATGAAGAAAAGGAAGAGATACTGACGTTTTTGACAAATTGTCCTTTGCCAAGACAGATAAAGAGACAAAAAAAAAAAGGAGAATAACCAGAGAAAAAAAATGTATATTATAAAACAAAACACGGTAAGAATGGTGGAATAGAAAAGGCATGGTATGTGGCTTCTGGCAAAGAGAAGAGTAAACATCAGTTATACTTGAAAAGAAATAGGATAGTCAGTGTATATGTAAAAGTGTGTGTGTGTGTGTGCGCTGACGACGGGTAAATACCCAGAAACCCGGGTCCATGCATATCACGTCAGGTCGACAATGGGAAGGATGGCTTCCCTTTGTAAATACTGATAGGGCACAGAAAGTGTGTCAATAGCCAGCTGGAGAAGATGTTCTCCTGGGGCTACAAGCTACAGTAGCATCCACCCTTAGTGGTTAGCCACACTTACATGGCAAATATACTTCACACACACACACACACACACACCATCATTTAACGTCTGTTTTCCATGCTGGCATCAGTTGGACGGCTTGACTGAGGCCTGGAGAGCCAGTAGCTGCACCAGGCTCCAATCTGATCTGGCAGTTTCTACAGCTGGATGCCCTTCCTAGTGCCAACCACTCCGAGAGTGTAGTGGGTGCTTTTTATGTGCCATGGGCACAGAAGCCAGTTAGGCGGCTGTGGAATCGATTACATTCGGATAGTGCTTTTTACATGCCACCGGCATGGGAGCCAGCCAGGCGGACCTGGCGTCAACCACGTTCAGATACTGCTTTTTACGTGCCACCGACACAGGATCCAGTCAGGGGGCACTGGCCACAGCTACGATTTTGGTTTTGACTCAACAGGTATATATATATGTATAATAACAAAAATATGGATAGAGAAAATCACATCTTTAATTGAGAAGAGAGAAGGGAGATGAGAGAAGGGAGATGAGAGAAGGGAGATGAGAGAAGGGAGATGAGAGAAGGGAGATGAGAGAAGGGAGATGAGAGAAGGGAGATGAGAGAAGGGAGATGAGAGAAGGGAGATGAGAGAAGGGAGATGAGAGAAGGGAGATGAGAGAAGGGAGATGAGAGAAGGGAGATGAGAGGAGGGAGAGAAGAGAGGGAGAGAAGAGAGGGAGAGAAGAGAGGGAGAGAAGAGAGGGAGAGAAGAGAGGGAGAGAAGAGAGGGAGAGAAGAGAGGGAGAGAAGAGTGGGAGAGAAGAGTGGGAGAGAAGAGTGGGAGAGAAGAGTGGGAGAAGAGAGAAAAGAGGGAGAAGAGAGAGGAGAGAAGAGAGAAAAGAGGGAGAAGAGAGAGGAGAGAAGAGAGGGAGAGGAGAGAAGAGAGGAGAGAAGAAAGAGAGAACTAGAAAAATATGGAAACATCTGGTGTCAAATAAATCAGTATTGTGAATTCTATAGCAAGGTAGGAGCTGAAGAAGGAAATGAAGGTGGTGAATAGTACATGGATAAGCAGGGAAGTGTCAATACAGTCATTGATGTAATAACTGTATAGCTCTGTAGTGGAGTGGTGAAACAAGTTAAGATATGAGCTCCCAAGTTAATGAAACAGGCTGATAAGATGGGTCCCTTCATGGCACCTACAGCCATTCCAGTAACTTGCTGGTAAAACTTCTGAGAAAAGGTGAAACAGTTGAGTGTAAAGATGAGTTTTGTTGGGTGAAGGAGAGTAAGGATGGTGATCTTGAGCAGGATGTGATGTTTGAGAAAGTATTTGAGGTTAGGAGATACATCGAGGTGAGGAATGATGGTGTAGAAGAATTCAAAAGCCATGGTAGAAAATAACTGTGGGAGACTGAGCAGGGGAAAGAGGAGTTGAAGATGTATAAAGCAAGGTTGGTGAAACGGATATGAGTGAAGGATGCTATCGAAGATGACAAGAATTGAACTAGGTAGTTTAACCCTTTCAGTTCCATATTTCTGTTGAGATGCTCTGTGTTTCTTTCAATTATTTTAAATATAACAAAGAATTTAGTAAAATAACTTAGTTATCATTCAGCTAGTGTTAGGAACATAAATTGTGACTAAGATTTTAATTCAAAACTTATGAAAACAAGACATTTGTACTCAGAGCCAGAGGTGGTTTCAGCCGGGTTGGTAACGAAAGGGTTAAGATTAGTTGCATAGGGTAACTGCAGGAAGAAACAATAAGATGAGCAGAGGTGATGGCCTTATGGATCTTGGGAAGAAAGTAGAGGTTAATAGTGTGTCAGTGCATGGTGTTGCCAACAATGAGGTTGGCAGCTGTGAGAGGAAAAAGAAAGGGCAATAGTGTACAATAGCAGGCATCAACAGTTGCTGCAAGGAATAATTGTTTACATTTTCAAAATAATACAAAAAGTTTCAAATGACATTTGACACAATGAGGACACCAGTAATCTGAAAAAGAAAAAAAGTGTTGCACCAATGTTGCTCGCTGGGTTTTGATAACTTGCTAATTGGGAAAAGTTATGCTAATTGTGTAGCTAACTTGCTGTACATTGCTAGTGGAAAGAAGTAGTAAACAGCTTGAACAAACAATCAACTGAAGAAAACTTGTTCTTTCTCCATCCGAATTTGAAGGACAGACAGTTTTATTGTTAGCTTCAATGAATGTCCATGGAATATATATATATATAAATTAGTTATGCCCAAACACATCAGTCACTGCTATTTCACTGTCTTTCTACAGACTACATCAAGATAGAAACAACACAATAATAAAAGCTTAAAAAGCTTACATAATGATTTTCTCTCAGAGCTTCTAAATATAAATGACATAAAAACAGGACAAATATATTCATAAAACTACAAAAATATTTAGTTCTCCAATCAAGTTTGTTTCCACAACTTTGACTAAATCTGTAAGTCAAGTTGCTATATTAAAAACAAAAAAAATTATCCAAAATACTAGATTGGTAAAAAGATAATACAGTTCTATATTTAAGAGATGAAGAATTATGTACATTATTTATATTTGACGGATATTTGTCCTCATCTTGTTTGTTGTTAACCCCAAGATTCTGAGTTCGATTTCAAGCAGTGACCTGAATAATAATAGTAATAATAACATTGAAAAATATCTTAAGAATGAGAAACCAGGTATGAAATTTCCCCAGAACACCCAATGAAAGCTGGAGGGTATATCAGCGAAAACATTGTGTTAACAAACAAGATGAGGACAAATATCTGTCAAATGTAAATAATGTAAACAATGGTAAAAAGATATCTACTTACTTGAATAACTTCAATACTGGAACTGTGTCAGTTACTACAAATATCTGTAAGTTAAAAGAAACAACATATTAGTAAGATATAATGCAATACACCATACATGACAAACACGGCAAGATAAATTAGATACAATATATGACATATCCGATACAACACAGCAGCGCAGTGGGATTGCTCTAGAAATTACGTGACTACAATGTGAACTTCTTAGCCATACAGTCCAAGGGATCTTTTCGGTTTGACCGGCAGCTTTTTAAAATAATTTCCACGTAACTAAACACTTAAACTTCGTATACTGATAGAATGTGTTTATAAAACATCTTTTTCTCTTGGCTTTATTGAGAAAATTCTATAGCTTGTAAGATATTTGTTGTTTTTTTTTTCTTCAATTTCTGCAATTTCAACCAATCAATGACGTCTATTGAGGTGAAAGTGAAAACATTCTGTGCCATATGAATGTCCCTCGTTTAAGAAACAGATTGGGTTTATTTACATTTCGCAAGAAAAAAAGATACCCTTCCGCCAACCCCTAACCCTAAAACAGATTGAAATGCAATAGATTGATACTAGGGTCATAATTATGGGTGACAATTTCATATGACACCGCTAGAAAAAACTGCCGTTCAAACCGAAAAGATCCCAGTCCAAGATTTTCTTAGAGTTTTTCAAATAAATAGTTTATCAGCAGCTATATGCCCATGAGGTTATCCTGTTCCAGACACCAATCTAGTATTTATCTCTGTGGTAAATACTGGGCCTGTAGGTTGATGAAAGTTCTTTTCTGGTGCCACCATTAACCATACTCTTTTACAAAATTACTAGATAGTTTTTGATCCTTCCGGGTTCTCAGTCTTCAAAAGTACATGTAAGTGTGTATATGCATGTGTGTCTTCTACAATAGCCCTGGGCCAACCAAAGCTTTGCAAGTGGATTTGATAGATGAAAACTGAAAGAAGCCCATAGATTGTGTGTGTGTTTGGGTGTACCCTTGTCTTGATAAATGTAATGATTGTAAATGAACATCACTGTCATAGAAGCAATGTTTTTCATTTCCAGTTCTCAATGAAAAACATGTCTGGCAATGGGAAATATTATCTTGCTTGGAAACAGGTGAGGGTTGGCAATTGGAAGGGTATTTGGCTGTAGAAAACCTGCCTCAATATACTTTATCTGATCCAGGTAAGCATAGAAAAGTGGACACTAAAGGATGATGATAATCACACACACACAATGATTCATTATGTATTACCCACAGCTTATAGCAAACTAAATTAACATGTGGCTTAATGGTATTCATTTACTTGAACATAACAAAAAAAAGCAATTATCAGCTGTTTGATGACGAAAATTCATGTTTCTTGGAAATGTAATATAAAACTTCTAGCCACAAGGTGGAAAAGACAGTCAAACTTCTACAGTAATGAAGACATAAAAAAAAAAAAACACATAATTAAGTTCATGAAAGGACAAAGCCATGAATATAGAGAAATATGAGGATCACTGATACAAGAACAAAAATAAAAGCACAAATAAATTCAAGTGAAATCTATTGAATGAATTAATCATTTTAGCAGAAACATCACACAGGTATGTATGTATGTATGTATGTGTGTATGTATTACAAAAATAATAAAAATCACATAATGTATTTTATATTCTCAGCACACAATAATGGAAGTTGAATAAAGAAATTTACAATAACCTTCTACGCAACAAAAGATATACTAATTACAAAGGAATCAGCATAATAAAATGCAAGTAGAACACATAGCAATCAAAGTAAGCATTCATGAAGGAAGTCTCTGTTAGATTACACAGCCTGTCAGAAACAGCAGTGATATTCTTCTTCAAATCATATTTTATTGTCTTCAAAAGAAAGGAAGGACATATTGTATAATGTAGTCCCACTAGCTTTATGTCTGAATATAAAATGAGAGAGCCAATGGTTGGAATATTTTGATTAGCTGGTTTACTCAATCAGGACTGAACTAAGGCTAGAGAACAATGGTTGTTTGATTTAGGCAAAAGGTTAGCAATCTGTAAGGGGGTAGGGGTTAGCAGATTACAATGACCATAGTACTTGGTTGGTACTTTTAGTGAAATTCTGTGGTCTATTAGAAATAGCAGTAAAAATCACATTCTAACAGTCTTAAAAAGGGAAAGGCTATATCAGATAATGTGGTCATCTGTGGACATGTCCGGAAAAGAAAAACAAGTACATAGGTGCAGGAGTGGCTGTGTGGTAAGAAGCTTGCTACTTCGGCAAACTGGCAGAAATGTCAGCATGCCGGGTGAAATGCCTTGCAATATTTTGCATGCCATTACATTCTGAGTTCAAATTCCGCCAAGGTCAACTTTGCCTTTCATCCTTTTGGGGTCGATAAATTAAGTACCAGTTACGCACTGGGGTCGATATAATTGACTTAATCACTTTGTCTGTCCTTGTTTGTCCCCTCTATGTTTAGCCCCTTGTGGGCAATAAAGAAATAAGAAGCTTGCTACCCAACCACATGGTTCTGGGTTCAGTCCTGTTGCATGGCACCTTGGGCAAGTATCTTCTAAAGAAATTGACAGAATAAGTACCAAGCTTAAAAAAAAAAAAAAGCACTAGTGTTGATTTATTTGACTAAGAATTTCTCAGTGAAGCCCTAGCATGGAGGTAGTCTAATGACTGAAACAAAAAAAAAAAGATAAAAGAGATGAGATGAGACACACACACATACATACATACATACACAATGGGCTTTCTGCACATTTTATGCTTAAAAGATTTAAATCACAAGGCATTGGTTAATCTAGTAGTTGGAGCAAGGCCAGAACAACTTAGTGGTGAAGTGAATTTCTTAACCAAACAGTTATACTTGCTTCCAAGTGTTATAATGTACATAAAGGGCTTCTTTCAGTTTCCATCTACCAAATCCATTTACAAGGCTTTAGTTGGTCCAATGTTATAGTAGAAGACGCTTACTCAAGATGCCACATCGTGGGACTAAACCTGAAACCATGTGGTTGGGAAGTAAACTAATCAACCACATAATAAATCATTAATATAATTTATCTAATTAGGGTGGTGAGCTGGCTGAACCGTTAGTGCACTGGGCAAAATGTTTAGTGGGATTTTGTCAGCCTGTACATTCTGAGTTCAAATTCTGCCATGGTCAACTTTACTTTTCATCCTTTTGGGGTCGATAAAATAAGTATCAGTTAAACATGGGTCGATGTAATCAACTTAATCCATTCATCCAAAATTGCTGGCCTTGTACCAAAATCTGAAACCAATAAAATTTACCTTATCTTTTTACTTGGATTGGATCTTTTACTTTTATTTGTTTTGGCCATTGGATTGCAGTAATGCTGTTGAATAAATTGACCCCAGGACTTATTTTTAAGCCTGTTACTTATTTCTTGACTGCCCCTAAGGGGCTACACACAGAGGGGACAAACAAGGACAGACAAACAGATTAAGTCGATTATATCGACCCCAGTGCGTAACTGGTACTTATTTAATCGATCCCGAAAGGATGAAAGGCAAAGTCATACGGCGGAATTTGAACTCAGAACGTAACAGCAGACAAAATACCGCTAAACATTTCGCCCGGCATGCTAATGTTTCTGCCAGCCTGCCGCCTGTTTCTTATTCTATCAATCTCTTTTGCCGAACTGCTAATTCATGAGGATGTAAACAAACCAGCACCAGTTGTCAAGCAATGATGTGGGACAAATACACACACACAACAAGCCTCTTTTAGTTTCCGTCTACCAAATCCATTGACAAAGGCTTTGGTCAGCCTGGGACTATAGTAGAAGACACTTGCCCAAGGTGCCACACAATGAGACTGAACCTGGAACCATGTAGTTTGGAAGCAAACTTCTTACTACACGGCTACACCTAAAGTAAACATTTCACTTTTTTTGCTGATTTCTTAAAATAGAAGTTTTATTTTCAGTTACTGCATCAATAAATTCCTATTAACAAAGTAACCCCGAAGACCTATAAGTTTACCTTGTATAAATAAAAAAAAAAAACATTTATACTATAATAAAAGGGAGAAACTTAAAAGTGGTGCTGTGTTCTAATGCGTTCCCCCTTTCTTAATATGACACAGTATGATTTAAGAGAAATTTGGTTGTTATTTCTAGCAGATCAAGCTATCACATACAAACTAACTAGTCTTATATTTGTGCTATTTTATGATATAGTGAACAGGGGCTTATTGGTTGCTAATATATTGTAACATACTAAACAAACACTATGTTCTGTAACAATATTTTCTAATTACAAAACGACCAGGCTTCCAATCAAATATTATAATTATTATATTATCATATTTTCTCTAAAGTACCAGAGACAATGGAGTTAACATCATATTGATATTGTAAATGAAAATAAAAAAGATGAATATATTAAAGAATAGACCCGATTCAACCAACTACCAGACATCCATTTCAAACATATGTGAAAGCCAAAATCTGTGTTAAAAAGCCTATTTTAGACAAAAAGCAATAAAATTAATTAGTGAATGAAATGAATTAGTTGTTAAATGAGAATATTTAATATCACATGCTCAGAGGTAGGGGATGAATAAAAGATTCATTAAATAGATTTGTAAAATGTTAACCAAATTACCTTCACTATACATTCACGTTACACTGCTTTACAAGGCAATACATCTGACACATACATCATATGGTTTACTTCTGACAGGGTAATCTGCAGACTCTACCGTTTGAAACAATAATCTTGTTGCTGATCACTGAATGCTGCTGCAGTGAGCCAAAGTCTTGCTGTCAACGTCCTATAAAATAAAAAGCAAATCTTTGCAAGGAAGATTTACAGACATTTATTGCAGCTTTTCAGCAGCAATAAATGTCTGGATGTCAAAATAGTATCATATAACCATTTAACTGATGTTCTGAGAGAATAGCATCAGCCTCATTTGATGCCTGTTTTCCATGCTGGCATGGGTTGGGTGACTTGACAGGAGCTGGCCAGCCAGAGAGCTACCCAGGCTGTAAATGTCTGCTTTGGCATACACTCTATGACTGGATGCCCTTCCTAATGCCAACCACTTTACAGAGTGTGCTGGCTGCTTTATACGCGACACAGGTGCTTTGTATGTGGCACTGCCATGAGTGCTTTTCTACATCGCACCGGCATGAGTGGTTTGCACATGGCACCGATGCGAGTGCTTTTCTACATCGCACAGGCATGGGTGGTTTGTTGCACCAGTGTGGGTGCTTTTCTAGATGGCACTGGCATGGGTGCTTCCCTGCATGGCACCGGCACGAGTGCTTTCCTGCATGGCACCGGTGCAAGTGTCTTCCTACATTGCACAGGCATGAGTGCTTTCCTACATCGCACAGGCACAAGTGCTTTTATATATGGCACATGTATGGGTGCTTTTCTATGTGACACCAGCATGGGTGTTTTTAACATGGTACCATGTGATGAGAACTTTTTACAGAAAGACATGAAAAAATAAATGCAATCCAATCAGGCAGTGTGAATCCAACATACCTTACTAGGTTTCAAGAGAATTCCTTCTGTTCTTTTCTATCTTATGAATTACATGGCAACCTCAGTTGTGCTTGTGGCTTGAAAAAAGCACTCAGTACACACTGTCAAGTGGTTGGTGTCAGCAAGGGCATCTAGCCTTAAAAACCATGTCAAAAGATGACATTGGAGCTCGATGCAGCCTTGTTGCTTGCTGGTTCCCTATCAAACTGTTCTACCCATGCCAGTGTAAAAAGCGGATGTTAAATGATGATGGGGAAGATTTAGCTACTATTTCTAGCAAGCAGAATATCTATATGGAGGCTGCTTTGTTGTGATTGATTGTTCAGGTGAGACAGGTGTACGTATCATTGATTAAAGGAAAGACAATGGTAGAAGAAATATGTATATAGAACTGAAGGCTATGTTGTATGAAACACATGTCTGCACAACTGCTGAAACAGATTAAACTTGTCATAATGAGCTAAGAAATCACTTGTTGGCTTGACAACTTCAGGCTCATACAGAGCAATACAACTAAAAGTGTCACGATGGAAAACTGAAAAAGCACAAACAACTAAATGTAGTTTCAGTGTAAATGTGGCAGTTCCTTCTTAGGAAGCACCACCTGAAAGCTACACACTGGTATCAAAGAACATGTGCAAACAAACACATCATCCAAAAAATACCCAGAGAAATGCCACACTCAGGACTTTACAGTCAACATCCTAGGCATGGATGTGGCTCTGTGGATAAGAAGTTTGCTTCCCAATCACATGGTTTAGGGTTTAGTCCCACCTTAGGAAAATGTCTTCTCTTATGTTCCCAGGTCAACCAGTCTCGTGAGTGGATTTGGTAGATGGAAACTATAAAAAGCCTGTCATATGAGTGTGTGTGTGTGTGTGTGTGTGTCTCCTTGTCTTGACATAGTATGGTAGTTGTAAATGAGTATCACTGTCACACACCCAGTGAGTGTACTTCATTTCCAATATTCTGCAAGAACATGTCTGGCCATGGGAAACTATTACCATACCTAGAAACGGGTGAGGGTTGGTAACAAACAGGGCAACCAACTGCAGAAAACGTGCCTCAATAAATTCCATCCAACCCATGCAAGATGGAAAAGTGGAGGTTAAAACAATGATGATGGTGATCAAGGCAACAGAATGTAACATAGGCAATTTAAGGATTAAAAAAGCCATATTCATTATTAAATTGAAACCATCAAACAACAGGTGAGAATTACATGAGGCAAACTGGTCAGTGTAACAATACCATGCTGTACATGTCACAATCCCTTCCCACATATCTGAGCAAAAGATACCAGCTCAACACCCATCCTCCATTTTTTCCTGATGAAGTGTTATTACACCTGAAATAAGACAAAATTTAAACTGCCTTCCTTCTGTTTTCAGTCTGATATTTCAATTTACATTGTATGAGTTTTTGAACAATTTTGACAAATGACCAAATCAATTTGGTATATGATTGGAACATATTTTAACCAACTTCAGAAGAATGAAAACTAATGTTGATCTGGGTAATATTTGAACTCAGAAGATGGAAACATTCACCTGGCAATCTCTTATTTTTGTAATAATTTTTTATATTCTATAAGAGAAGTAGTAGAAGAAATTTATTATTTCAGGTTTGGCTCTGTATCTTTCTACAAAGTATGAAGAAATGAAGTACTTTTATTATAAAAACCACCCCCAAAAAACCACATAAGCTATTAGCTAATTTCCTTCTATATTTTACTAGATTGTTCTGGAATCACATATAAATTAAGGCAAACAATGTATACTGCTATTAAAGATGGAACCATTTTGTAATTCTAACTCAACTGGAAAGTAACAGTATTTAGTGAAGCTGAACGAGCCAATGAATAGACGTAGATTATTGATCTGTAATAAGGTGGAGATCACCAGTTCAGTTACTTAGACTGTTGATAGCAACTAAATGCTATTGTTAATAATTGCCTGGCTACAGCTACAACAGGAGGGAGGGAATAGGTAATGGGGCAAATAAATGGAGCAAAAACACCACGGTTGGAAAAACACAGCAATTATATTATTGTAAATAGATGATGATGGAGGGCAGAAGTGGTAGAGTGGTTTACAAATAAAATCGCGCAGTATTTAGTTACACTCCCTTATATATGGATTTCAAACCTTGCCTTTCACCATTTTAAGGTTGATAGAATAGGTAGCAGTCAAGTATTAAAGGCTGAGAGTAACAGACTGAGTTGTCGATGATTATTAGAGAAAGAGACATCACCTACTCCCCAACACTTATTTGTGGCCCCTCTGCTCTACCCACTCCTACCTGCCTTGAATCTTGAAGGTAACTCCTCTTCAGCAAAAAACCTGTTCTAGTCCAACTTTTTTCTCTCATACTCTTCATCACCTAGCATAAAAGTAGACCCTTGGGGTTTGTAGTCATGTAAACTTCATTATGATCTCACTAGTGTTGGTATCATGAAGAGAAGCACCCAGTACACACTGTAAAGTGGTTGGTGTTAGGAAAGGCATTCAGTCATAAAACCCATGCCAAAGCAAACACTGGAGCATGATGCAGCCCTTGGGGCTCATTGGGTGCTGTAAAACCATCCAACCCATGCTAGCATGGAACATGGATATCAAATGATTATGAGGATGATGAAAGGTGGTAAAAATTTGTCCAGAATCAACTCTAAATATTGGCACACTCACAATTATCTAAGTAATAACATGTTTACACAGGCACATGTAAATGTCTGATCAAGAATAGTTAAGCTTTTCTGAAAATACCCAGTGATCTACAGATCAAGAGTTCAAATTCTGCCATAAGTTTTTGTTATGGCTCAGTCAAGAGTGAAAAAGGCAGCACTCATGACTTTACTGTATTAACTCCAAGACTGACAAAGAGAAAGGGAGGAAGAGACCTCACCACATGAGTTGTTGGATGCAGTAGGAAAGAGCACATCAAGATATTGAATTATTTTCTGATTGGTGACCTGGCCTGAATGCTTGTAATGAAGTGAACTTTGTTAAAGGCAAATAAGAGTCAAGTAGTGATGTTAAACCAGATGAGAGAATAAAAGAACATCACCTGCCTTTGTCATCAAATGTACAACTTGCTTGCAGCTTCTTGATATACCTATCTAGAGACAGCCCCACTCGCATCAACAATATCTCTGTAGCTCCCTTTTCCATAGCTTTCTTTCTATTTATATCCATGTAACAAAGACAACTTTTTTTTTTGTCAAGGCACATCAAATCTCCACCTTGTCATTTCCATTTGATAGATAAAGCCTTCATCTTCTGAATCAAAGGAACATATGAATGAGATCTGGACTTTACAAGTCTGTCTTAAAGGGCAGTAACTGAATAAGAACCGATACAGAGTAGTGGAGATTTTTGGTCCTCTTCACATAGGGCAACCAGTTGTAATGCTGGTGATATAATAAAATGCATTCTGGTACACTGTAAAGTGGTTGGTAATAACAAGGGTATCCATGCTCAAAATGGAATAGCAGTCTCTCTAGTGTTGGCAGCATACCACACCAAAGTGGGCTGATCTGTTACTAAGTGTAAGATGATTTGGACCATGACAATATTACCAAGCACTCAATCCATTCCCTTATGGAAAAGCAGATGTAAAATTGATGTGTTTGTGTGTGTGTGTGTAATTATGATTGAAATAAGGATAATTATACAATTAATGAACTTCATAAAGGAAAGTTAATTAATGCTAGACATAAATAAAAACTGAATAACAGAAGATATTTCTGTTGTAAGTTGCAATAATTTAAATTCCATTGTCTTAGATAATGAAAATGTATTATAAAAGCTAGATGGGAAGTAATGACTAGGTGGAGAGGGGGGTTTATAACTGATTGCCTTGTGCTATTTATTCTGGCCTACATTCTGGTTTCAAATACATGCAAGGTCAACTTTGCCTTACATTCTTCCAGAGCTGGTAACTAAAGTATCAGTCTAGAGTGGTGGACTGGCAGAATCGTTTCAGCATTGAATAGGATCCCTTGTGGTATTTCCTCTAGATCTTAGCATTCCAAGTTCAAATCCTGCCGTAGACTACTGGATTGGTTGACTTAATCCATGACCTGTCTTTCAGTATCTTTAATCGAAATCATTTGTTGCAAACATTTTGGTTATGTATCCAGTCTGAGGATACCTTCCTACCCCTCTTGCTAGTCTCAAGAGGCTCTATAAAGGACTGTGGGCACTGCCCTTCTCTGATTATGTATAAAAAAAAAAGCTTCAAGGGTCATCAATGACATTTGGAAATTTGTAACGTGCTGTGTAATACTAATATATATTATAAACTTATAAACAATATACTTAATAGCAATACATACCATAAGGAAGCATATGTAATATTTTGAAATTTGTTTCTCTACTGATAATCAATGGCAAGCTACATGTGTGTGTGTGTATGCACGCACACACACACACACACACACACGTACATAAATGAATGTGAGGGTGTAAATGTGTTTACTTCTTGAAACATAAACTTTCTATATTGCTCTCTATGCAAACAGTAAGCGTGTATATTCAATCTTCTACATGTAAATTATATCAACAATGGTGTACTGCCAACTAAGTAATAAATAAGAGCAGAGAAAGACTAAAAGTCCATTATAGCTAGTCAGGTTGGTTGGAAATGAACTAAAGATACACCAGCAAACACTTGAATTTTCCTTTTCTTTAAATTCTAAAAGCTTTCCATTGGCTTCATTTGACAGAAGTGGTAGACAGTTGACATTATAATATGATTTAGACTAAATAAACCAGCAATGCATTACATCAGATTGATGATAGAAAGAAGTGATGAGATAATATTTGACAGAAGCAGTAGATTATATTATAATGCAATTTGAAGTAAATAACCAATAATGTTCCATAAAATTTCATGGATAATGAAATTTTATGGTAATCATTTTGATTTTTTGACTTTGTACCTAAACTGTTTGAAATACCTTGCATTATCATGCGTAACATGCAGTGTTGCACAACTGCCAAAGGAGCAGCAAGTCTATTATAATCCAATATATTGGCTTTTAATGTCATTTTAGGTAAGTACAACCAGGGCTGTGTTAAGAGGCTTGGTTTCTAACTATGAAGTCTTGGGTTCAATCCCACTGTGTTGCACATTGGGGAAAGTATCTTCTACTATAGACCTGGACTGGCCAAAGCCTTGTAAAGTGGATTTGGTAGATAGAAACTAGAAGAAACCCAAGGCGTTTACAATTTTTTTACAGCATATAACTGTGTGTGTGACATGTCTGATTCACCAGAAGGCAGCGAGCTGGCAGAAACATTAGCACAGCGGGCGAAATGCTTGGTGGTATTTCGTCTGCCGCTACATTCCGAGTTCAAATTCCGCCGAGGTCGACTTTGCCTTTTATCCTTTTGGGGTCGATAAATTAAGTACCAGTTATGCACTGGGGTCGATGTAATCAACTTAATCTCATTGTCTGTCCTTGTTTGTCCCCTCTATGTTTAGCCCCTTGTGGGTAATAAAAGAAATAAGAAACTAGAAGAAACCCATTGTGTGTCATCATCACCATTTAACATCTGCCTTCCATGCTGACATGAGTTTGACAGGAGCTGGCCAGGTAGAAGACTACACCAGGCAACTATGTCTGTTTTGGCATGGTTTTTACGGCTGGATGCCCTTCTAAATGCCAACCACTTAACAGTGGACTGAGTGTTTTTTATGAGGCACCAGCACAGGTGAGGTCAGTTTTGTCATGGTTTTTACAGCTGTATGATCTTCCAAATGCCAACTGCTTTGGTGTGGACTGCATGCTTCTTATGTGACACCAGCACTAGCAGGGTCACCAAGTAACTTGCAAGACAAAGAATTTTGAGAGGAGAGGGGTGGGGCATTTGGAGGTGATCTTGTGTCCGTTGGTGAAAGGTTAGAGTGATACAAAGTGGCAGAAATAGATGTCTTGCTTTAGAGGAGGTACATAGTCACCTGGTGAGATAGAGAGAGAGAGAGAGAGGAAGAGACCAAGAGAGTGTGTGTGTTTCTGTGTGTGTGTGTGTGAGCATGCGTGTTTGTGTGAGCATGCGTGTTTGTGTGAGCATGTGTGTGTGTGCGTGTGCGTTTGTGTGTGTGTGTGTGTGTGGTGTGTGTGTGTGTGTGTGTCAGGGCTATTACTCTCACTACTTCTCCTTCACTGAATTACTGTTTTCTCACCTCCTCTGCATCTGGTCGAATATATAAAAACACTACGCTCATTATTAGGAGACTGGTAGACTGCTAACATCATACTATAATGTACAATAAATAACTATCACTATAAATAACATAAATGTCACCTAATCCTTGAAGATATGTTGATGACAGTCAATGCTTGGCTCTGGTTATTATGGTGTATAGCAGACAAAAAATCTTTTACTTTTTTTTTAGTCATTTGATTACAGCCATGCAGGGGCACTGTTTTGGAAGATTTTACTCAAACACATCAAACCAAGTACTTATATTAAGTCTGGTACTTATTTTATTGTCTCTGCTGGTGAACTGCTAAGTTATTGGAATATAAACAAGCCAATACTGGTTTTGAAGTGATGGGGAAGGAGGAACAAAAACTAGTTCTGAAGTGATGGGGCGGGAGGAACCAACACGTGTGTGTATGTGATGGGTTTCCATATAGTTTCCCTCTACCAAATTTGTTCACAAGGCATTGGTCAGTCTGGAGCTATAGAAAACACTTGCCCGAAGTGCAGTGTAGTGGGACTGAACCTGAAACCATTTGGTTGCAAAGTGAACTTCTTAACCACACGGCCACATATTTTTGGGTTAGGATGTTCGTCAATCAGAGATAACATTCTAGGTAAACAGAAGATAATGTAGACTAAACAGTTCTGCCCAAAGCTTAACGAATGCTTACAGTACATTAAAACTAATGACAAATACACAGGTGGTCCCAGAATCTATCTACTCATCTACAAGAAGTGGTTCGTGCATCCAAGACCGCATTATGAAATATGCCCTTTTTTTTATTTTTTAAAGATAATTGTGTTACTTGAGGGAAATATAATTGTTATTCCTAAAAGGTTGAGTAGCCAGGCAGTGGCTCCTTCTTTGACTTTTTCCCTGTTTCAGTCATTTGACTGTGGCCATGCTGGAGCACCGCCTTTAATCGAGCAACTCAAACCCAGGACTTATTCTTTTTAAGCCCAGTACTTATTCTATCGGTCTCTTTTGCCGAACTGCTAAGTGGCGGGGACATAAACACACCAGCATCGGTTGTCAAGCAATGCTAGGGGGACAAACACAGACACACAAACATACACGCACACACACATATATATATACATATATACGACAGGCTTCTTTCAGTTTCCGTCTACCAAATCCACTCACAAGGCTTTGGTTGGCCCGAGGCTATAGTAGAAGACACTTGCCCAAGGTGCCACGCAGTGGGACTGAACCCAGAACCATGTAGTTTGTAAGCAAGCTACTTACCACACAGCCACTCCTGCGCCTACTTGTTTAAGATGTGGTAATAAAGCAATGCAGATAACTGAAACATTTTTTTAAAATGTTGAGATCAACATTAAATAAATAAAAACTACTTTAAACTGAACTAAGCAGCAGGTTAATTTCAGATTTTAAAAATATAGCTTTAAAAAAAATCAAGTCAGCTTGTTTTTAAATAGACTGTTGTCAGCACATTGATTTTTTTCCAAGGTTCTTTTGTGCAGGGGTAAGAGGGTGAGAGAGAGAGAGAGAGTGAGTGAGAGCAGATGTTATATCCCTTGTGAAATAAGTGTAGAAATACAGAAAAACACAAGAGAAAACAGAACGAAAGGAAATTGACTAGACACTATGGCAATTCTTTGTCACTGCAATAAAAAAAAAACCCAAAAAAACAAGAAACACTAACTGAATGAGATATCTAAACTGAATAGATGACTGAATGGTCTTTGAAAGGTTCTATGTGTTGCTTGTTGAGTGGATGGCCTTAAAAAGCCTATTTCAAAAATGAACACAGTAGCGGTAGATTTTTCTATTTCTTTGGAGAAGAGATTTTAAATACTTCAATAAAGATGTAGAATCTGCTCGAAGTACATACATGGGGGCCATAGAGATATGTATAAAGACAGTTCAAAACAGGTTTATTGGTCTCTCTCTGTTTAAAACATTACACGTTTAGGCTATTTATGTGCTGGTGTTTTAAATCACAGGATGAATCACACACAAGAAGATGCACTGTACATAAGAATTTTGGCTTTTAGCCATAAACATCTATCTCTAGGAGTTTCTAAGACTACATTATCCGATGTGTCTTGTTTAATCCTTTTGTCACCATATTTCTGTTGAGATGCTCTGTTTCTTTAAATTGATTTTAAATATAACAAAGAATTTAGTAAATTAACTTAGTTATCATTAAGCTAGTGTTTGGAACATAAATTGTGACTAAGGTTTGGTGGAAGATTTTAATTCAGAACTTTTGAAGACAAGACATTTGTACTATTTCAGGCAGGTTGGTATTAAAAGGGTTAAAATGGTGCCGATTGATTTGAGAGAAATTTAGCAATTACAAAATTATTGTTGATTAGTTTAGCCTTGATTCAGAAAATTTATAATCAAAAGCATTCCAGTCACGACCATTTCATCTCTTTAGGGGCATTAAGAACTACAGTTACTTTCCTTTTTACAAAATAATGGACTGTAGTTTGAAGGAAATTTGGTTACTATTTCTAGCAGTCATGTTGTAGCTCCATTCCTTTATGTTGTGCTGTCACCTTACAACTAACAGAACAGTAATACTGTCTTTATAAGATCCTGTACATAACTTGGAACAAGGTCACAAATCTTCCAAGCTTGGTATGGGCTGGATGCAGCTCAGTAGAGATGGATTGCCAAGTATATATTTGGGTAGTGTGAAGATTGTGAAGATTTGCTCTGTGTAGATATGCTGAGAGGCTGAAGATATGATGCAGATAACAAAAACCACATTGAAACATGTTGCCTGATTCTGGCCCACAAAAGAAAGCTCCTGATCTTTTGTTGTTAACCTCAGGCCAACCAGCATATCTATCAAGAAAGGTACTCCAGCTGTCATCATACAGTCTATTAGAGAGGACTACTTATCAATGTTTTCTTTTATTTTTAAAGATGGTAGAAGATATTGGAGCTATTTCTTTATTGCATTGCCCACAAGGGGCTAAACACACAGGGGACAAACAAGGACAGACAAAGGGATTAAGTTGATTACATCGGTCCCAGTGCATAACTGGTACTTAATTTATCGATCCTGAAAGGATAAAAGACAAAGTCGACCTCGGCGGAATTTGAACTCAGAACGTAACGATAGATGAAATACTAAGCATTTCGTCCGGCGTACTAACATTTCTGCCAGCTCGCCACCTTGCTATTGGAGATATTTCTAGCAGGCCAATCAACTACATAGGGTTTCTTTGTTTATTCTGGAAGAGAAGTATGCAAAGTGGAGTGACATAGTTGGAGACACATTACAAGTGTAACTGAAATGAATGGACTCAAGAATAGCAAATGCACATTTCAAATACAGTCTATGGAAGGGCTAGTAAAGAAGCAGCTAGTTTTGTAGTAATACTTGAAACCATAAAAGATTGTGTTGTCAGTAGCCTTGGATGAAATCTTCATCATCATAACAACAACAAATTGAGGTGAGTAATACGCAGGTTGTAGGCAATGAAGAAAGTGGAAACAATACAAATAGTGATTGGTGCACTTGGAAGTAACACTACCCAACTACCAATATGGCTCCCCCCACCAAAAAAAAAATAATTGAATAAATATAAAAATAGAACAACTACAAAAATCATCATTGCTTGGAAATGCAAGAATCCTCCACAGGGTTTTTGAAGCATGACCAGTAAACTGCTGGCTACGGGCAACTGACACTTTCCATCATACTCAGCAAAATAAAGCTGGGATTTTTCATATAATAGTAATGCTTTCTAATATAGGCATAAGGCTTGAAATTTTGGGGGAAAGGGATAATCAATTATATTGACCGCAGTACTCAACTGGTACTTCTTTTATCGACCCTGAAAAGATGAAAGGTAAAGCCAACCTCAGCAGAATTTGAACTCTGAACATAAAGATGGATGAAATGCTACTAAGCATTTTGTCTGGTGTGCCGATGATTCTGCTAGCTTGTCTCCTTAATAATAAGTTTTCAATACTAGCAATGATATAACACCTTAGATGTTCATAACTGATGAAAGTATAAACTCATTAGGAAGTGAAGAGAGAGAAATACAAATTGCATCCAGTTTCAGTTCTTGGTTGAAACTATTTCCCTTCACCTAGGATAAGAACAATGAGGATGTTTCTATCTGATCACTTGAACAGCTAGAAATAACAGCGAAATAAAACTCAACAATTTTAAAAGCAGACAGAAGGACATTGGATAATATGACTCTGGATACACTACGATTGAATAAAAGATGAAATGATCATGGCTAGAATGTTTTTGATAACAGGCATGCTTCTGAGAAAAGCTTAAATGAAGATATAGTGAATATGTTGAGCACTTCTGCTCAACAAATCAGAATAAATCTATACATATCTTACATCTGTCCTGTATATGTTTAGTTGTATTTCAGTGGCAGGTCTTAAACCATTTACCTGAGACATAACATAGAAGTTAATGCTGAAGTCCAGTTAAAATATTTGTTTCAACCACTTAACATCCTCTTGAAATAACAATGTGACAAGTAACATTCCCAGGTAATCTAGTATCTGTTTTCAGACTGCAAAGTAAACTGACACATTTAGAATTACGTGGTCTGCCTAAATACACGAGAGTTTTAAAAAAATGCTTACACTGAGGTTTAACTAAAAACCCTTTAGCTATTAGTGCAATAACATATATACTCTTAGTAGTTGAATAACTCATGACAATATATTTTGGGATGTTGTAGAAATAACAATACTATCCCATGTATTTGAGAGTTCTCCAATATGGGTTTTATTTGCATTTTGTAGAGGGCCGAAATCCGAAATATTTTCTGGCTCTAAAACAGATTCCAAGTTATTGGGATGCAGTTTTGATAAAATTATAGATGTGAAGTCATCATAAGAGATTCTCAGAGATTGAGACACCAAGCATCAGTCATAACTTTTCAAAATTTGCATGTTGTTGGTATGTATGGGGACTAAGTTACAAGTTAGTTATATCGATATACATACGATAGTGTTTAGTGTTTTGTATCGTTGAAGATGAGATTATTATTTTCCTGTTGGAAAATGGTTTTGAGATACCTATTTATGGATGCAGCATGAGGTATTTAGGCTTTATGTTCATGACACTTGCACCAAAAAAAGTTAGAGAGAAGTGGAAGATGCATAGGAAGGTAAGTGTTGTTAGAAGTGACAGCAGGTAAGTAATTATTGCATACAAGAAAGAATGTAAGTAACATCATAAAAATTTGTGGTACAACAGAGCAGGTAGAATATGGGTTGGAGAGGGCCCTATTAGCACACAGTATGTCAAGAAATGAAAGACAAATGTAGGTGAGCTGGCAGAAATGTTAGCACGCCGGGCGAAATGCTTAGCAGTATTTCATCTGCCGCTATGTTCCAAGTTCAAATTCTGCTGAGGTTGACTTTGCCTTTCATCCTTTCGGGGTCAATTGAATAAGTACCAGTTACGCACTGGGTCGATATAATCGACTTAATCCATTTGTCTGTCCTTGTTTGTTCCCTCTGTGTGTAGCTCCTTGTGGGCAGTAAAGAAATAAGAAACTGAAGACAAATGTAGACCATATGCAATCAACTTAGTGATGGAATTTTTATGGTAGACATGTTAAAACCTTTGTTGATACTAAGGATAACTTGAATTTTTCTGAAATTCTCAAAGGTGAGAGATTATTGATGTGAGATATAGGAGAACAAGCCATGAGTGCAATCACTAAGATAGGTCAAGAAAATGAAGGATGTGGTTGTTAACAGCTGCTTGCATAACTTCTATGGTATTGAAAACCAGTGCAGTAGTTTGAGCAAGTAGTGTCATTTTAACCAGGTTCAAGAGAGAACCACTGATTCTGACAGTAGTAATAAAAAGCTTCTGTCTGTATAACAGGGACACATTTTTAAAAATGATTGGCTCAGAGGAGGCACAGCATTGATGGCCTTTACTACATGTGGATCGGTGTAGTTGATGTTCAAATGAAATGTAAGTAAAAGCTGTGAAGTGAATCTCAGGCAATAAAGTTAGAATATATACAATTGTTGGATAGTAACATATAGAATGAGCCATTGGATTTACTGTACAAAGCTGAGAAGAGGTCTAAATATAAAGATGAATGTGAAAATAACCAACTAATACTTCTAAAACTGAACTGATAATGAGAGCATAATAGGTGAAGTGTCAGAAGTACAGGGCAGATGAGATAGAGATATATCAAACAAAAATTGGAATGGGATAGATACATCAAATAGTGATTGAATGACACAGAGAAAGGTAACATACTGAAAATGCTTTTAGTTTAGTAAGCAAAGAGAGGATTCCAGAGGAATGATATTCTGGGAAAGAAGGGCGATGATCAGAGAAAGGACTAAGAGGTTGAACAAGTCCAGGCAGTTGCAAAGAGCAGATGTGATTAAAGTAAGGTTAGAAAAGGTAGAGAGAAGGGTCAGCACATCTGTGGGCCCAGAGGCTTTATATCAATCAGTCAGGTGGCCTTTTCTGAATAGTGAGATGAGATGATCATCATTTAACATCTGTTTTCCATGTTGGCATGGGTTGGACAGTTTGACCACAGTTGGTAAGCTGGAGAACTGCACCAGGTTCCAGTCTGATCTGGCAGTTGTTTCTACAGCTGGATGCCCTTCCTAACGCCAACTACTTTATAGAATGTGCTGGGTGCTTTCATGTAGCACTGCACGAGCGCATTCATGTGGCACTGGCATGAGTACTTTTTTTACATGGCACCAGCACAGGATTCTTGCAGGCCAGTCTTCTTCACCATTGGGAAGTGGCCTTAACACTTCTGCAGTGGAGTATGGGTCATGTCTGCCATTGCAGCAGCATCCTAGATGTGGAAGCAATATACTGGCTGTCAAGAAAAGGGCCATTTGTTGGATATGATACAGCTATGTTAAGGATATACTTTTACCATTGTTTTAGTATAAAATATGAAATACAGGACACCACTTCATCATCATCATCATTTAACGTCTGCTTTCCATGCTAGCATGGGTTGGACGGTTTGACTGAGGGCTAGTGAACCAGATGGCTGCACCAGGCTCCAGTCTTGATCTGGCAGAGTTTCTACAGCTGGATGCCCTTCCTAATGCCAACCACTCCGAGAGTGTAGTGGGTGCTTTTATGTGCCACCGACATGGGGGCCAGTCAGGCGGTACTGGCAACGACCTCGCTCAAATCTTTTTACACATGCCAATGGCACAGGTGCCAGTAAGGCAATGCTGGTAACGATCCTGCTTGAATGGTGCCTCTTACATGCTACCGCACGGAAGCCAGTTAGCTGTTCTGGCAACGATCACGCTCGGATGGTGCTCTTATGAAATATATTTGGGTACTTGAAATATTTTTCTGTACACGAGAGTCAGTAAACAAAGGAAAGATTGAAGAAAGTCATGTGACAAATAATTACTATTTGCTGATGAGGACATCACTAGTTTCCTCAAATTCTACTGCTTTACTCGAATGATAATTAGTTTTTAGAAGCATAGAGATTCATAATAAACTAAAAAATAGCATTCCAGTTTTAGAACAAAACATTACAGATTTACAGAGACTTCAATTAAGATATTCTTGGAACACTGGTTTATTTTATTTTTGTATATTAATGAGGTGTAATTGTGTAAGCTTATTAAATATTTGTACAGTGGTAAAAAAAAAAAAAAAATACAAACTCAATTATCAACTCAACAATAGGGCAAGGAGAACATACCTTTGGCATACTAAAATATGTGGGGTCTCACATAATGTAGTAAGTCAGAAAACTTTAGCTAACTGAAACTATCCATACAATAAGTAGGCAAAAATTCCCTCTAGGGTAGCTTAAAATCTAAAAACAAAGGATGTAATTCTAATATCAAAGAAAGATTATTTTAGAAAATATAGTCTATGTAATTAGGCGTGAATCTTGTCTTTAAAGGAAACTAGTGAAAAGAGTAGACATGTTTTGATCTTATTAAACCCCCTCAGTAAAGCATATTCCAATCAGCAAAAATAGATATATTGCTGTATGTCTGTCCTGTATTGGCCATATCAGCTGCCAGCAAGCTGATTTGAACAGTCTCCGAAGCAACTATATATATATATATAGTTAATCCAAACATGAAACACTAAGAGAAAACACAACAACGCAAGGACGTGGAACAAGTATAGTGTTACTGGATGCTCAGGAAAGAAGGAGGGTTTAATGTTTCGAGTGGAGCTCTTCGTCAGAAACATAGGAAAAGGAAAGAACCAAAGAAGGGAAGATGGAGAAAAAAAAATCCTCAATGGTACACACACGGTCACATTTTGAATATATATATATATATTGGGTTGTCCGGAAAGTTCGTGCTGATTTTTTTAAAGGAAAGAAAAAGGTCAATAAATACTGGCCATTACATTTTTAATCAACTAAATAGGAACCATTTTGTTGCACAATGAATCTCCATCTTTCCTTTAACTTGAAAATACCCTCTTCCCAGAATTGAGGGGGTTTCATGGCAAAGAATTCATCAAGGTATCTTTTTATGATTGAAATTTTTACCATTAAGACTATTCTGCAGAGACCTGAATAAGTGGAAATCCGAAGGAGCAATATCTGGTGAATATGGAGGGTGGGGTAACACATCCCAGCTGAGCTGCAGCAATTTTTGTCTGCTTCCCAAAGCATCAAGTGCCGAAAATGAACTTTCTTATCTTCCATTTTAAAGGGTTACAGAATTAACACAGGTTATAGGAACATAAACCTTCTTCCACAAAAAGATAGCTTAAACTGTGCTCTAAATGGAGGTGTAGTCAAATCCTATTTTATGGACTCAACCATGTTCTAAAATAAGTCGAAAGGTAAGCTACTATAAATTGGCATGAACTTTCCGGACAACCCAATATATATATATATATAAATAAATATATAGATATAGGGAATGCAAAGACCCTGATTATGAATATCAACACGATACCTCAGGAGAGTGTTTTGCATATATGTATATCACACACATACCTGTAGAAACAGTTGAGTCTCACTGTAATATAGTGCATTGAAAAACTTTGAATAACTTCAGTTTATCTATGCTATGAGTAAACAAAAACTTCTAGAGGTGTTTAAAAATCTAAAAACAAAACAAAGAGATAACTCTAATAATATCAGCCAATCAAAATTTTTAGAAAATTTAGAGCTTATCAGTTACATAACTGATATTTATAAAACTGACATATTCACAATATAACGTCTTTGATAAACAAATGAAGGCTAGTAGTCTAGGGAAGTTTCAAGGAAGACCAGCTTACAAGAGAAAATCAACAAAGATATTTTAATACAGAACAAAAAAAAGAAAGACTTGTAGTTTAATAAGGTCATTAGGAGCAAAATAGCCACATGGCCAAGGACATTGTTTAATTCTAGTTTTTTTAAACCTATTACTGATGAATAGACTTCCTATATAAGCACAGGAGTGGCTGTGTGGTAAGTAGCTTGCTTACCAACCACACGGTTCCGGGTTCAGTCCCACTGCATGGCACCTTGGGCAAATGTCTTCTACTATAGCCTCAGGCCAACCAAAGACTTGCAAGTGGATTTGGTAGACGGAAACTGAAAGAAGCCTGTCGTATATATGTATATATATATCTTTGTGTGTGTGTCTGTGTTTGTCCCCCTAGCATTGCTTGACAACCGATGCTGGTGTGTTTACGTCCCCATCTCTTAGCGGTTCGGCAAAAGAGACCGATAGAATAAGTACTGGGCTTACAAAGAATAAGTCCCCGGGTCGATTTGCTTGACTAAAGGCGGTGCTCCAGCATGGCCGCAGTCAAATGACTGAAACAAGTAAAAGAAAAAGAAGAAAAATATATGTATATATGCGTGTGTGTGTCTGTGTTTGTACCCCCAACATCGCTTGACAACCGATGCTGGTGTGTTTACGTCCCTGTAACTAAGCAGTTCGGCAAAAGAGTCCGATAGAATAAGCACTAGGCTTACAAAGAATAAGTCATGGGGTCGATTTGCTCGACTAAAGTCGGTGCTCCAGCATGGCTGCAGTCAAATGACTGAAACAAGTAAAAGAGAGTAAAAAGAGTGTGTATGTTTAAAATAAATGTTGATATAATGAAAACTGTTGTGGAATGTTTAGAGAATTTCAGTAACTAAGAATTTGTATAAATCATGCTAGTGTTTACCAACTGAATAATTTATAGAACAGGCAAATGTCAGCAAACTACTTTCGTAACTTTAATTCGACGAGCAGTTAGATGATATTCTGATAATATTTCACAGCAAAGGACACGAAATTGTAAAACTTTCACTCTAGTTTATGACATAGTTCAGAGGTTCTTTAACCCTTTAGTGTTCAGATTACTCTGTTAAATGTAATATTTTTTTTACTCAAATTGTTTTTAATTAATCATGCATTATCTTATAGCTTTGAGGTTTCAATGACGTGATTGTTTATTTTTAGAATGTTAATGTAGGTTAGGTGTGAGAGCCCTGATCTAGTCAGTTTGAACATAAAATAGGTAGAAAACTTCGGCCGGATATGGCCAGTTTAAACACTAAAGGGTTAACTGGTTTCTTACTGTGGACGATTTTCACTTACTGAATATTTTCATGGACCACTTGAGCATAAAAATCAATGGGATTAAACCACAAATTAAACAGAACATATCCAACATCAAATAATGCAACTCAATGGGGAAACAAAATAAACAAATACACGAACACATACCGATAAACACCTAACATTTAAACATTACAACTCTAATATAAATAGATGATTTTTTTCTGTGGACTACTGAATATCGTATCATGAACCATCGTCAGTAATGACAACACATAAATCTATCAATATATATATACTCTTTTACTTGTTTCAGTTATTTGACTGTGGCCATGCTGGAGCACCGCCTTTAGTTGAGCAAATTGACCCCAGGACTTATTGTTTGTAAGCCTAGTACTTATTCTATTGGTCTCTTTTGCCGAACTGCTAAGGTACAGGGACATAAACACACAAGTATCAGTTGTCAAGCGATGTTGGGGGGGGGACAAGCAGACACACAAACATACACATACACATATATATATATATATATATATATATATATATATATATATATATATACATACACACATATATCCGGCGGGTTTCTTTCAGTTTCCGTCTACCAAATCCACTCACAAGATTTTGGTCAGCCCGAGGCTATAGTAGAAGACATTTGCTCAAGGTGCCACGCAGTGGGACTGAACCTGGAACCATGTGGTTCATAAGCAAGCTACTTACCACAAAGCCACGATACAAACAAGGTGATATTTTTTTTCTTCAAATGCAGTGATGCCGTTATATCACCAGTAATAATGGGTAACATTACTCTCACAAGGTGGAAAACGTCATCAACAAACAGCCCCGCCTTGTAAGGGTAATATTACCCATTAATTCTGCTGAAGAGAAAGAATATCACCTTCTTGTTTGTATTGTACAATATATATTCGACATTCCAAATAAAAACAAATATAGTGGTTGTTAGACTCTTTTATTTGTTTCAGTCATTTGACTGCAGCCATGCTGGAGCACTGCCTTTACTCGAACAAGTTGACCCCAGGACTTATTTGTTGTAAGCCAAGTACTTATTCTATCGGTCTCTTTTGCTGAACTGCTAAGTTACAGGGATGTAAACACACCAACATCGGTTTTCAAACAATGGTGGATGGAGAAAACAGACACAAACATACACACACACATATATATATATATATGTGTGATGGTTTTCTTTCAGTCAAATCCACTCACAAGGCTGTAGCAGAAGACACTTGTCCAAGGTGCCACGCAGTGGGGACTGAACCTGGAACCATGTGGTTGGTTAGCAAGCTACTTACCACACAGCCACTCCTGCACTTATATATAGATATATATAAATATATTTATTAATAATATCAAAGGGTAATAAGAAATATTAGAAATTTCTATTACCAGTGGGCTAGCGTGTAAAAATTTAGTCAATAGACTATATATTATTCATATAAATACACTATATGTACACTAAATATACACTATAAATATAATACACTAAATGTACACTATATATATATATATAATTCTAGGAAAACAAAAAAGTAAAAGTTGAGATATTCATAACTTTTCCAGAGGTAATGAGAAACAGAGACGAAGTAAAATGGTTGAACCGGGAGTTAAAAACTTTGTTACAGATTCAGTTTTCTGAAAGCTTGTATCAACTCTTCCTCATTCACTGTAACATGAGCAGACAAACAGTACAAGGAATAAATAAATGGACTATGTCCAACCAGCCTGTGCCTCAAACCTTTCCTGATCTCACACATTGTAAGTACTAAAGCAGTTACATTATTACAGACTCAAACATATAAACACAGTAAGACAGAAACCTTCCAAGTTGGAAAACACATTAGATGCCAGGTGAACAATTTATGACAGCTGCCTTTTTCAATATAACCAATTTGTGCAATGACACATTTAATCAATCCCAATTATCTACAGACATCAACAACAGTCAAGCAATGCTTCTACCACCATACATTGCCAAATAGGAGGACTATATTCTTACACAAGGAACAAACCAAATAGTTATAGCAGAAATGTAGCCTTATTATCATTATTATTATAAGCTGAATCATAAGCACTTGAAGCATGAAAATGTTGGAACTACTCCAAGTACAATATCACTCAACTACACTGAATTACATAATTCCACAGTGTTACAATATCAACAGGTTGGTGCACTTGGATATTCCACAACATATACTCTTTTCACAGAAATGTATACAACTACTTATCATCCTTATCATTTAATGTCTGTCTTCCATGCTGGCATGGGTTAGAAGGTTCAACGGTATCCAATGAGCTGAAGGACTACAACAATATATTCGAAAAACCACTTACCATTGTTTTATTACCAAGCCCATTAAATAGTTAAACTCACCCCATTTTAACACCAAATCTGCACTGGAAAGCATATTCCCCTCGTAAATAGTACCAAATAGATAAAGGAGATCTCCTGTCCTATGTGCATAAATCTTGTAGTTTTTTGCAACATCTACTACCTGATTCTTTTGGATGCATTGAGTGTTATGTTGTAACTTGGTAGAATGCATAGTCTGGATAAATTAAACAATATCCTATCAGTGTAGTGGTTGATATTACAATTTTTTTACACACGTCTGGTTCACCAGAAGGCAGCGAGCTGGCAGAAACATTAGCACGCTGGGCAAAATGCTTAGCGGTATTTCATCTGCTGTTACGTTCTGAGTTCAAATTCCGCTGAGGTCGACTTTGCCTTTCATCCTTTCGGGGTCGATAAATTAAGTACCAGTTACGCACTCGGGTTGATGTAATTGGCTTAATACCTTTGTCTGTCCCCTCTATGTTTAGCCCCTTGTGGGTAGTAAAGAAATAACATATCTAACAAGAAACTTGCCTTCAGATATGCATCATTCTGAATACATACCATGCAGTACAGCTGTTAGTTGGGTGACAGTTGTGACAAGGTAGATCTGTCTGAATAATAGGAAATATAACAGAACAATGTCGAGAAATTCGTTACAAATCAATAAATTGACTTTCATCCTTAAATACATAATACGCCATTTAGAGTTTGTTTTGGTAAAAAAGCAAAGAAATGATTTTAGATGACTTAGAACCCTTGAATGTCAATGGTTTTATGTTAAATTCTGTCTAGCAGTAAATGCCCTTTATATCCCAAATTAAGTTTAAAAAATATAAAATTCGTTGGATAACTGTTGAATACAATGTCATGTGACAAAATAAGAGATTAGTATACCACAGACTTTATTGAACAAATAATGCTGCAACTCAATATTTGGTTAAGTAATGGAGATAACTCATCTATCATGTGATGCACTAACTATTACAACATTCAGACTCATTCAAAGAAAAAGAAACAACAAAACAAAACAAAAAACAATGAACTATGAGATTGTAAAATTAGCAAAAACTTGCAGCACCAAATAATTCCAATTTGGAAATGGAGTTTGTTTCTACAATGTAACATAAATCACAAATTAAGTCTTTCGGGGCTTGTTTAGTAGTTCTCTTTCAATGATAAAGCTTATCAAAAGAAGTGATAAGAATGGTAGAGTTCAGTGGAATAATTTTCACAATCTCTGCTACTCAAAGAGTCTACCTCTAGAGAAATAGCTTAAAGATCCAGGAGTGTTGCTGAGACCTGGAATCTGGAACTGAGTCAGCAATTGTCAAGTTTGGTTCTGCATGCTTAATTATTTTACCAGACGTTGGGCATAGTGGCAATTCACAGAACAAAATAGTGTCTACTACTCCAGTACTTTTTTTAAACATAAGTAAACTTACAATAATTCAGCTTTCTCTACTAAAGGATCACTTTTGTGTGTGTGTGTGTGTAAATATCTTCTAATGCTAGGGGCCAAGAAAAACTAGCCAAAAAAGTAGAAAAACATCAAGTAAAGATAGTTACTAAAAAGATAGAAATGATTATCAGTAGCAATTGTGAGCAGAGAATGAATTAAATGAAATACTTCTAAAAGAACATTCTCCCAACAAGTTTCTAGAAGATTTTATGAGATAAAAGCTAACAACAATGAGCTCCTTGTTGTTTGATTGCTTCTCCTGCATTGCTCATTTCTTCTAACTTGTCAAATTTTAAAGTACAATGAAAAAAAAAAAAAAAAAGAACATCTTCCCAAAGAAATTCTGGAAGGTTCTACAACTTTAAAACTAATGATACTCATATCCATTCTGTGATTGTTTCTCTGACATTGCTTATTTTCTCTATGGTTGTAAGGCTAAAATTGCTCTTTTACCCAATTCTTTGTTGTTCTAGAAAATTCCTCACTTCAACATGAATAGAGCTCCTCTATTGATATGGAAAGCACCAGGTGTTACAATTAAAGATAGCTCTTTGAGACAGCTAATAATGGTTCAACAGGTGATATCAAATCTACGTTGTGCAAAAATTTTCACATACCTGAGTGAAACAACTGATCATGAAGATATTGATTAAAATTCTAATCTGCTTCAGCAGGTCAGCACATTTGTGACAAAATATCAGTATACACACTGTTCTACATTGATAAAAAATTGTCGAAACTACATGAAGACAGTTTGACCCTCCAGTGTAATATTTTATTCTTTTACTTTATATCAATTGAATTCTTTATATGTAAAATGTCTCAGTAGGAGATAATATTACCATTTACATAAGAACTCAACTTCTTGACAGCTCCTTTCTCAACAGCACAAAACACAATAAAAGAATACAAGAGAAGAATAAATTATAGATTATGTCCAACTAGGCTAGGCTTCCAACCTATTTATAACACCTCGCAAGTTCTAAAACCATCATAGGCAAACTGTGGCCCATGGGACTTTCTGAATGGCATACTTAACGATAAATTACCTTGGATATCAAGCAGTCCACTTGATGGTGAGCTGTGTCTCAGGCAGCCTGCTTCTTGAAAAAAAAAGGTTGTCCGTGTCTTTTCTAAAGTAATCCCATAATTACAGACCTAAACACATACACCCAGTAGGACAGAAGGTTTTAGTGTTGTGCACCTTAGGTATAAGGTGCACAATTCATGACAGTTGTTTTTCAGTTTGACCAATCTGGTCAATAGCACATTTAATCAATCCCTATTAGCTACACATAATAACAGTCTGGTAGTGTTCCTGTTCCCAAACATTTCCACCGTTCACTTTTGGAAAGGGCACAGCAGAAAAAGTCACTAGCATGCCCTCTTTGTGTTGCAGCTAGAACAATGTTTGGTCATGATTGTAAATGGAATGGAATTGTTACTAGCATGGAGACAAGCACTTTTCCTATCAATTTCCATTTTTTCCTGAAATAGTAATAGCTTCTTGAAGAATGGGAAAAGTGGTACATAACATTAAACATCTTCCTTTATCAGAAGAAGAATGTATCATCCATTTGAAATAATAAACTAGCAACCCAGTGTTTTATTTTCTAAAGTTCCTTTTTAGAAGTAGGCACTTTAAGGCATTTCAGAAAAAGTAACCTATAAGAATCAATTGATATTTTTTTAGCCTTTAATCTAACAACCAAGGAAACTGACATTTGATTTATCAGAAATACACTTTTTTATTGGAAAAGGTCAAGATATTTTACACAAGACAGAAATGTCTTCAAATTTTTTTATGATTTTCAGTAGAGTTATCACATACAATAATAGTTTCAAATTTTAGCATAGAGCCAGCATTTTCTGGAGGGAGAGGATAGTTAGTTACATTGACCCCCCACCATAACTTATTTTATTAACTTATTTTATCAACCACAAAAGGAAGAAATGCAAAGTTGACCCAAGAATGTAAAAAAAAATAATAATAAAGGACAAAGGCTGCTAAGCATTTTGATAACAAATGCTAATATTTCTGGAATATTGGTTTCAAATTTTGGCACAAGGCCAGCAATTTCAGAGATGGAAGGCAAGACAATTACATTGGCCCTCACTTTAGTGTTCGACTAGTACTTATTTTACTAACCCTGAAAGGATGAAATGTAAAGTTGACCTCAGAAGAATTTGAATTTGGAACATTGGAAATGCCACTAAGTATTTTGCCTGGCATGCTAACAATTCTGCAAGCTTGCTGCCTTCTTATGTCTTGAATATTAGCAACATATATAAGGTTTATACTACATGAAAATAGAACACAACATTTGGAAAAGCAGTACCACAAGTCATAACATTGGACTTAGTTCAACAGCATAACATTTATAATGAGGATAGCTTCTTAAATTCTACTACTTACAAAACAGGACACCAAACAGAAACTTTCAGCAGCTGATTCTCGAAAGTGATTTTGTGTGTATGTGGGGAGTGTAGACACGAGCAGAAAAAAACATCCAGCAAGAAATGCCATGTGTCACAAGTGTGAGACAAAAGCTAATTTTTTTTTTGCGTAAGTCATGTACAAAAAGGCAATATATAGGACTCCTTTTCTTTGAGATAAAGTTGCAGTTTGAGCAATCTTTTTGATCCTAATTATAAATAGTAGTTGTCGGTAGCATGGAGTCAAGCATTTTCTACAATGACCAATACTTGAAAGTAGTAACAACTTCTTGATAATTGGGGAAAGTGCTGTCATTAAAAAGCCTTTGGTATACAAGATCCCTTATCATAACTACTTACATGTAACTTGAGGGTGAAACTCACTTGTCAAGTGATGCATCATTGTTAGAGGAAGGAAGAATTACAATACAAAATGCTGAATTTCTGTATTTAACCACTGAATGACTTATGTTGAGAGAAAAAGAAAAAAAAAATACAAAGGAAGACAGACAAATGAAAACTATTCGAAAGGGGGTTAAATCTGATAGTCAGATGTAACTTGACAACATAAAAAATACTTATTTCTTTACTACCCACAAGGGGCTAAACACAGAGGCGACAAACAAGGACAGACAAACAGATTAAGTCGATTACATCGACCCCAGTGCGTAACTGGTACTTATTTAATCGACCCCGAAAGGATGAAAGGCAAAGTCGACCTTGCTGGAATTTGAACTCAGAACGTAGCGGCAGATGAAATACCTATTTCTTTACTACCCACAAGGGGCTAAACACAGAGAGGACAAACAAGGACAGACAAACGGATTAAGTCGATTACATCGACCCCAGTGCGTAACTGGTACTTATTTAATCGACCCCGAAAGGATGAAAGGCAAAGTCGACCTTGCTGGAATTTGAACTCAGAACATAGCGGCAGACGAAATACCGTTAAGCATTTCACCCGGCGTGCTAACGATTCTGCCAGCTCGCTGTCTTGACAATATAAAAAATACCAAGAGTGTAAATGCTCTAATGCAACACTGCTGAGCATTTGGGGTAACTGGGTAGACACACTGCTCAAGATTAGAGGAAATAAAATTGCATGTGGATCAATAATTTGCTCCAATAACTGGAACATTCATGTGATAAAATAGATATATTGCTGCATGTCTGTCTTGTATTGGCCACATCAGCCACCAGCAAGCTGATTTGAACAGTCTCCGGATCTTTTCGGTTTGAACGGCAGTTTTTAACATAATTTCTAGGTAACTAAACACTTTTAAACTTCGTATACTGGTAGAATGTGTTTATAAAACATCTTTTTCTCTTGGCTTTATTGAGAAAATTCTATAGTTTGTAACACTGTTGTTTTTTTTTCTGCAATTTCAACCAATCACTGACGTCTATTGAGGTAAAAAACATTCTGTGCCGTATGAATATGTCCCTCGTTTAAGAAACAGATTGGGTTTATTTACATTTGTGAAGAAAAAAAAGATACCTTTCCCCCCACCCCTAACCCTAAAACAGATTGAAATGCGTACCTAGATCGATACTAGGGTCATAATTATGGGTGACAATTTCATATGACACCGTTCGAAAAAACTGCCGTTCAAACCGAAAAGATCCCAGTCTCCTTATGTTTTCATTTCAGCAGACAAGCCATGATGAGAATTGCTATTGGAATTTGGTCAATGTATTGTGAACCACAGTAAGAATTCCATCAGTTCTGCTAACTGCCAGACACATACACAAACTACCAAATCGTTTTAGTTTTATGGTATGACATAAAAGTGAAGTAAATGAATGGTGCATCTGAAGAACTTTTCAATAGTTACTTGCAAGAATTTTTATGGAGATAATGTAAGGATAAATATGAACCTAGTGGAAAATAAAAATTGCTATTCATCAACAATATGTTCTATTACAGCTGTTCCATAATATCACGGAAGTTGATCATTGGCTCCCAAATTCCTTCAACTGTTTAAGATATTCATTGCTGAAATCATTATTATCTTTCGAAACTGAAGGATAAAACCAAAGTTTCCGAAACTAGAAGGAAAGTACCAGTTTGAATTAAATCAAATTAAAGTCTTATTTATTCTTGTGTTTGAAAAAGTAACAATAATGTTAATTGAAATGCTTCTCTTTGCTAGAAATAGCTGCCAAATCTTCCTATCATAATACCCTCTCGTTTACAACAACAACAATTCTAGACACTCCGATGCATCAGAATTGCACCTAAAATATCCCCTATGACAAACAAACTGGCTGCAGTACAGTTTAAAAAATAGAAATCTTCCGTGACCGCCAAACTGATGCTAACTAAAAGTTTGAGAAAGTGAAAGTGGCACGCTATACTCAAAGATTATCAATGCCAGCGTTCATTATCCCTATAATTAATATATAAATACGATTAGAAAAAACACTAAATTGAGATTTATCAATGTTTTTTAATACTTTTAAAATCCGCACACATATAAAAAAATTAACCGTGCCCTTTATGTAATTTATAAAGCATTAGGTTGAGATTCCTTATTATGGTTTTTTATGCTGTGTTTTTTTTTTAAATAAGGTTTTTTTATTTTAATTTTAAGACTTTGAAAAGCCGATGCTCAATATATTTGTATACTAAGACCATTAGAAGAAAAAAGTAAAAGAAAAAAGCGTATTAAACAAGTGGGAGGTGATTTATAAAATCCATGCTTCAGAGATTAAATGTCAAAACAAAAAACGTAACCTAAAGAGGATATATTTTCGAAATAAATTTATCTGCTAGAACACTATATCTCTCACATAACACGGACAGCAAAGAAAGTCTTATTGTCATGAAACAAATAACGGAAAAATAGAATTTGAGATACTGAATTATCGATATCATCACAATAATATACAAAAAAACAAATTTCAAACTTTTAATTATTCCCAAAATTTCATTTTCTACGAAGTTATTTTAATGCTTGTCTCGATTCGTGTTGCGACAGGTTAGGTACGTTTGAGTTTTAAGTAAGATTTATGTATGTTTTAAATAACAATTAAACAAATATATATCTTTTCTTATAATCATTACTAGTTAAGGAATCTTTTAACAAGATGTCTTCATTGAATATTTTAGTAAAATACTGTCTCGAAAGACAGGCAACATACAAACGTTGCAATTACGTATAATCTACAGAAAATATAGAGAGAGAATGTTTCGATCTTAGCAGAAACATTGAAACAACGAAGGAATATATTTATGGGTGTTTTTATTTAAAAAAACTATATTTAGATAACAGAGTCTGTAATTTTTGTATTAGAAGATTAAGTGAAGTGTCCCGAATGAGGTAGTCTACCGTCGAATAAGAATAAAGATATGTAATTGAATTGGAGATGCTAAGTGGGAATGAAGTGATAAAAAGGAATTACCTGACAAAACCTAGGTTACTGTACTATATTAAGAATTAGGGTGATTTGCCGACAGTAAACAGCAAACAAGGCTTATAAATAATATTAAGGTTATTAACGCGACACGATGATAGAAAGTGTAGAGAAGCATATGTGTTAGTAGCAGAGAATGCGTTGTTATAATGGGCAAAATTAATTCCATGGTATTGCTGAGATACTAACAGAAGACAATTAAAGTAACTGAAAAGTCGAATACTTACTAACAAGAGGAATTATTTGAAGTTTAGTCATTTGTTTCATCAAGTCGCTTGGTAGTTTATTACAACATCGTTTGGTCCCATCATTAAACTGCGAGAGGTTACATCACCAGGGGAGATAACTTATAGGGTTTGCCAATTTAGCATATTTTATGCTAGATCTTGCATTTTTTTCAGCATTTAGCAGAAAATTTTTGAATCTAGCATTTAGCAGGGGAAATAGCAGGTTTAAAATTTTATTCAGCATTTTTTTTTTAGCATTTTTCTCTGATCATGCTATTTCCACAATAGTTACCATTTTTTTTTTCTTTTTCCTCCTTTTCCCCTTTCGTCAAAGTATCTTACATCCAAATTTTAGCACTATCAGCTATTGTTGAATTTTTCTTTCACTTTCATGAAACTTCAAATGGAAGTTTATCAAAATAAAGTTTATCAAGTTATGAACTTTTCCATCCCCACTCCTGCCGCTTAGATACAGAGCCGTGCTGATGGGAGGAGGGGGAAAAGATAACTCATGTCAGCACCTGAACTCACTACACAATAACGTAAATTTGTTGCAAAGAATGAAAGCATGGAAATTCGTCCTAACAATGCTTTATTCTGTAGAGATGAGTTTTTATCGTGACAGGTTGACTGATTTACTTTCAGTTTGACTCTTTTAAAACAGACCTGTGTTTTTCCATTTGGATTAAATATCTTGTGTAGAACTACGGGGATGGCGGGGGTCTCCCCTTTATAGTTCTACTTACTTTTTTTTTCTTCAAATATTGTAGTTGTATTTGTGGTTTTAGCAATAGATATTAAATGTAAGATTGGAAGCGAAATGTGATGTTCCCAGGTTTATATCTGAACACAGTTTTAGGATTTCTGCAGATTTTACTTTTCCATTTATAAGTTGGCCACCCTGCATCTCTGAATCAGTATTCTTCACCTTAAGAATTTGTTTGTAGCAAACATAAGAATTGTTGACAGCAAATGAAAGAATTATTTGCGGCAAACTGATAAGCTGTGTTTTCAATTTTATATTTTTATTAATCATTCAATTTATTTTCTTATTTCTTTATTGCCCACAAGGGGCTAAACATAGAGGGGACAAACAAGGACAGACAAAGGGATTAAGTCGATTACATTGACCCCAGTACGTAACTGGTATTTAATTTATTGACACCGAAAGGATGAAAGTCAAAGTAGACCTCGGCGGAATTTGAACTCAAAACGTAACGGCAGACGAAATACCTATTTCTTTATTACCCACAAGGGGCTAAACATAGAGGGGACAAACAAGGACAGACATAGGTATTAAGTCGATTACATCGACCTCAGTGTGTAACTGGTACTTAATTTATTGACCCCGAAAGGATGAAAGGCGAAGTAGACCTCGGTGGAATTTGAACTCAGAACGTGATGGCAGAAGAAATACCACTAAGCATTTTACCCGGCTCGCCACCAATTTATTTTCTTGCTTCCCACTACATTATAATGAGCAAAAAAAAAATAAGTTGTACTAGCAAAAATTCCGAAAGAAGCCACTGTGAAGCAAAGAAACATAAGGTATCAACTACACAGCAAATGATTCCTCTTGCCAATTTTATTAAAGCCCAAAATGATAAGACATCTATGCTTGAAGCAAATTTAGCAATGTTTATTTGTTGCCACTCATCATTTAATAGATGTGATCACTTAATAGAGTTATGTAAGAATTATATGTCTGATAGTGATATTATGAAAAGGGCTTTTGTGCATTCCCAGAGAATATTACCCTCAGAGGCGCTAGTGTTGGTATATTCATGAATAAGTCACTAACCGAAATAAGTGGATCTATTGTTTAGGAAAATACTATTTACTTGTTTAAGGGTTGTACTGGATAAATTGCGAAAATAACTCTAACAGTTCAAATACTAAGAACTAAGCATACTCATTTTCATTTTTACCAAATAATTTAGGAAAACGAATGGGTTATTTCCCTTGGCTATATACAATGATCCCATCAAGGGACGAATTTCCCTTGGTTTTTAAAATAAAATATATTAGATATATAAAATACTAGCAGTATCGCCCGGCGTTGCTCGGGTTTGTAAGGGAAATAACTATAAAACATTTTTAGAGAGTTACAGCCAAAAAATAGCAAAAAAATGCATTAAAATGGAAAAAAATTATAGTAAATTTTTTTTAAATCGTTGACTCATCGTAGACATTTTTAGAGAGTTACTTCCCTTATATAATAGCAAAAAAATGCATTAAAATGGAAAAAATGATGGTAAATTATTTTTTAAATCGTAGACTCATTGTAGACGCGCACTAGTACCCAGAAGGGCTTGATATGAATCACGACTATAAGATACCCGGTTTTGGTTAAACTGCACCGCAAAATGTGGGAGTAGTTAGGAATCTAAATCGTAGGAGACAGACACACAACTTCACTTTTATATATAAAGATTTGTGCAACAACTAAAACATTCGGTTGTGCAAATTGTTTGCACAGGAAACCTGCCCTGTGTGGCGGTTTTTGCCGTTTTTGTGGATCTGTTTCAGCTTTTTTAGCGATTTCTGTTTTGGCGACTTCAAGCCATGAAGTCGTTGTTCTAAAAGAACGCTGGTCTCCTTGACAACGCTTTACGACGTTGATTTCCTTACACTTCCTTCCCCACAGCTTCACGAGGGAGTAAAGAAGGGGGAGAAGCAACACAGGTGCAGGTGTGAGCATGGACGCCAACTCCGCCGCCATCGACACACGAAAAAATATGCGTTAAAATGGAAAAAAATTATGGTAAATTATTTTTAAAATCGTAGACACGCGCTAATACCCAGACGGGCTCGATATGAATCACGACTATAAGATACCTGAAATTGGTTAAACTGCACCGCAAAATGTGGGAGTAGTTAGGAATCTAAATCGTAGGAGACAGACACTCACACAACTTCACTTTTATATATATAGATATATATATGGTCTTATGCTATATGCGCACATATATGTGCGTGCGCGAACATGTGACTGCGCATGCGCGAAAGTGTGACTGCGCATGTGCGAACATGTGACTGCGCATGCACGACAGTGTGACTGCGCATGCACGACAGTGTGACTGCGCATGCGCAGTCACACGTTCGCACATGCGCAGTCACACTTTACAAGGGAGGGAAGAAGGGGGAGAAGCAACACAGGTGCAGGTGTGAGCATGGACGCCAACTCCGCCGCCATCGACACACGAAAAAATATGCATTAAAATGGAAAAAGATTATGGTAAATTATTTTTAAAATCGTAGACTCATCGTAGATGCGCGCTAATACCCAGACGGGCTCGATATGAATCACGACTATAAGATACCCGAATTTGGTTAAACTGCACCACAAAATGTGGGAGTATTTAGGAATCTAAATCGTAGGAGACAGACATTCACACAACTTCACTTTTATATATATAGATATTAAAATAAAATATATTAGATATATACAAGGATCACTTCCAGGGGCCCTATTATCAATATTTTCAACAATCTGAGTATGCCATGACGTTTCCAGACATGAGTTCTACTCACGTGTCAAGTTTCATCAAAATCGATAAAACGATGGAGGAGGAATTAGATAACAACTCCGCAAACACACCCACAGACAGAAATTCCCACATATATAGTATATATATAGATATATATATATGGACACATAAAAGGCACAGCAATATCAAAGGAAGGTTAACTGGGAAAATAGTTTTTGTGTGTGTGGCAGATGTACTGGGGCAATAAACACTGAAGATGTGCAGAAAATAGATTCCATCACATGCAAGGAGGAGAAACTATTGTAGTTGATAGTTTCTGCTATCTAGGCTCTCAGAGGTAGCGACTAGAGTAAGAATAGTCTGGGCAAAGTTCAGGGAGCTCCTACCTCTGCTGGCAACTAAGGGCCTCTTGCTCAGGGTGAAAAGTAGACTGTATGATGCATGTGTGCAAACTGCCATGCTACACAGCAGTGAAACATGAGCCATGAATACTGAGGACATGCGTAGGCTTGAAAGAAATGAAGCCAGTATTATCCGCTGGATGTGTAAAGTCAGTGTGCATACACGACAGAGTGTAAAAACCCTGAGAGGAAAGTCGGACATATGAAGCATCAAATGTGGTGTGCAAGAGAGGCGTCTGCACTAGTATAGTCATGTGTTGTGTATGAATGAAGACAGCTGTGTGAGGAAGTGCCACTCCCTAACTGTAGAAGAAGCCTGTGGAAGAGGTAAACCAAGAAGACATGGGATGAGGTGATGAAGCATCACCTTCGAACATTAGGCTTCTCAGAGGCAATGATAAGAGACTGGGACCTTTGGAGATATGTTGTGATTGAGAAGACCCGGCAACTAAAGTGAGATCGCAGCTACACATGTCTGGCCCTGTTAAGAATACCCCTGATGTGTCAAGTGATATGATATGCTTGAGAAGACCTGTTGAGTCAAGTAAAACTAATATTGTAGCTGTGGCCAGTGACCCCTGACTGGCTGCCATACTGGTGGCATGTAAAAATCACCAACCAATTATGGCCGATGCCAGTACAGCCTGACTGGCTCTTGTGCCAGTGGCATGTAAAAAGCACCATCCAGACGTGATCAATGCCAGGCCTGCCTGACTGGCTCCCATGCCGGTGGCACATATAAAGCACCCACTACACTCTTGGAGTGGGTGGCGTTAGGAAAAGCATCCAGCTGTAGAAACATTGTCAGATCAGATTGGAGCCTGGTGCAGCCCCTAGCTCTCCAGACATCAGTCAAACCGTCCAACCCATGCCACATGGAAAACGACGATGTTAAACGACGATGATGATGATTATATATATATATATATATATATATATATATATATATATATATATTATATATATATATATATATATATTATAATTAAGGGTATATAAGAGATACCACCATACTAGATATAACAGCCAAAACTTGACTCTAAAACCTCATTAAAGACAAAGAGACAAAATAAACTAGCAAAAAAAAAGTTAACTGGATAATTCCAGATCTGGAATTATCCACTAAATGTTTTTTGCTAGTTTATTTTGTCTCTTTGTCTTCTCTCTTGGTGTGGTATGAACATTTAATGAGGTTTTAGAGTCAAGTTTTGGCTGCTATATCTAGCATGGTAGATTCTTTTAGATACCCATAATTATAATTTTAATAATTATTACCTATGAGGATTTTATTCTGATGCTGACCACCTGATAAGATCGGTATTTTAAATAACGATCTTATCCTTATTTATGTAAATTTCTATTTCTCTCTCTCTCTCTCTCTCTCTCTCTCTCTCCTCTCTCTCTCTATATATATATATATATATATATATATATATATATATATATATATATATATATATACACATATATATATTTATACATATATATATTTATATATAAATGTGTGTATATATATATATATATATATATACACACCAGAGAGTGAGAGAGGGAAACATATATACATGCTCACATGTATATGTACATAAGGGTATATACATACATGTTCATTATGACCACTATCGTTATGACTATCATATTTATCATCATCAACATAATCATCATTTTATGAATCATTTATTATCTGAAAGTGTGTCATGTCAACACTCAGCTCAGTCTTGTGATATTTTTTCTGTAATTTTTTAAGTTGACCTTAAAACTTTTTCTTATGTCTTACATGACAGAATAAAGCCTTTGTTTTTTTTCACCCTTTTTTGTCATCCATTCTCAATACATTTCCATATGAGAACAGTCAGTCTACCTACTCTACAAGCTTAAATGTTCTCTGTATTTCATATAGAATAAAAATTACACACCCAATAGACTGCATTCAACTTAGGATCTTTTCGGTTTGAACGGCAGTTTTTAAAATAATTTCCACGTAACTAAACACTTTTAAACTTTGTATACTGGTAGAATGTGTTTATAAAACATCTTTTTCTCTTGGCTTTATTGAGAAAATTCTATATTTTGTAAGATATTTGTTGTTTTATTTTCTTGCATTTCTGCAATTTCAACCAATCAATGACGTCTATTGAGGTGAAAACATACTGTGCCGTATGAATATGTCCCTCGTTTAAGAAACAGATTAGGTTTATTTATATTTCTGAAGAAAAAAAGATACCCTTCCCCCCACCCCTAACCCTAACCCTAACCCTAACACTAAAACAGATTGAAATGCAATAGATCGATACTAGGGTCATAATTATGGGTGACAATTTCATATGACACTGCTAGAAAAGATTTTTCTCATTCAATGCCAGTGCATCACTATATGCTGTATCAAATGATACACTTAACACATACTTCATACTCTACTTTAGCACAGGATGAACCTCTGTTATCAGGAGTAAACTCTCAATAAACTCCTCTATACAATATATATCATCATCAATGTTATAATCTTCTCTTTTTCATGCTTGCATGGTCAGATAGAATTTGTTGAGGCAAATTTTCTGTGGTTTGATGCCCTTCATGTCATCTACATGCATCTATTTTCAAGCAAGGTAATATTTCCCTATGGTCAAACATATTTACCTGGCTGGAAGGAAATGAAAGGCATTGCTTGCATTACAGTGATGTTCATTTACAAATATCATACAATGTCAAGACAAAAGACACACACACACACACATACATGCACACATGCGCATGCACACACACATACACACACACACACACAACTGTTGTCTTTCAGTTTTTATCTACAAAATCCACTCACAAGGCTATTGTCAGCCCAGGGCTATAGTAGAAAACACATGCTCAGGGTGCTGTGTGGTGGGAGTGAACCCAAAAACCATATGGTTAAAAAATAAGTTTCTTAGCCATCCTGGGCTGGCTATCATTTGCACAAAGCTATAAAGGTTTTGGTCACTGATTTTTATATCACAAGCCATTTTGGTTTGACTTAGAACATTTAAAGTATTCATTACTGAGGAGGCCAAATCATGTTGAAACACTGTGTCTGGTAGTCTACTGGGGCATTCTAAGTGAAGCTCTGTTTTTAACACACAAGTCTTTTTGAGAAGTTGCTCTGAGACAAAATGCTCCAGCTGGTGTCATTCTATGTTTGCATACACATAATACAAGTATAAAAGAGCTTACTATCAACCACAAATGACTTACTAATATGTGCCATACTTTTCTTAATTGTTTTGGGTGCCTATGCAGTTTCAAGAAGACATAAGTATCCTTTCAACTTTTCTAGCCTTTCACCCTGTGACATATCAAGAATAGCTGGAGTGGGAAAGAGCTGCAACCATTTTTTTCATATATTTATAAGTTGGTGAAAAGAGGTGGATAGAGAGTTACCTCTGACCTTTGCAGATCTTCTTCTATGGAGAACATTTATGTAGTTGATGTCCAATTTCACCATCCTTAAGAAATCAAAGGTCACTGTGTGTGGATTTCCAGACTGATGCTGTTCTGTGGAAGAATGACTTTTGTTTTTACTTCAGAGTAAATATTAAGACCAGTGGCACAGCTAAAGATTGTGCCACCTGGGACAACCATTGAGTTTACTCTCCTCACTGCCCTCCAGGTTAATGCAGTCTATACAAGCTTATAAAGCAGAACCAAAAGTGTTGCCCCATAAAAGCACCACCTGGAGTGGTCAGCTCCTTGTGCCCACCCCTATCTATGTTACTACAGGGTCTGGTAATTTGATAAGAGAAGAGAGAAGAGATAAACCCTTTAGCGTTCAAATTAATGTCAAAAGTAATCCTTATTCATTTACATTTTTTAAAATTAATCTGGTATTATCTTGTAGCTTCAAGATTTGAAAGATGTAATTGTTTATTTTTAGAATGACATTGCAAGGTAAGTGTGAGATACTGGTTCTGGCCAGTTTGAGCATAAAATGAGCAGAATATTTGGGCCGGATATAGCCGGTTCAAAAACTAAAGGGTTAACCCTTTCGTTACTGAATTTATTTTGAGATGCTCAGTGTTTCTTCTAATTATGTTAATATAACAAAGAATGAAGTAAAATAACATTGTTATCATTAAGCTAGAGTTAGGGACATAAATTGTGACTAAGGTTTGGTGGAAGGTTTTAATTCAGAACTTTTGAAAACCAGACATTTGTACTAAAGAGCCAGAGCCGGTTTCAGCCGGGTTGGTAACGAAAGGGTTAAAGAATCCACCTGACATAAGTGAAGGGATATACAGCTAATTTAAAGGAGTAAAGGTCATTATAGTAGAAGTAGAATAAGGATAGAGAAGAAACAGTGAATATGTCAGCAAGTGGTTGTGTGTTGGTTAGTGTATCTTTGTCAGTCAGTGAAATGAACTTCTTTTGGATGTGGTTAGGGCATTAGCATGCGTAGAGTTTGTGTTTTTATGCTGTCGAAAAAGATCATGTTATGCTCTCATTGAATGATGTTTGTAAGGTTCTTTTCAGGAAAGCGGTGTAGATTTGGCAATGAGGTAGTTTGGTTATATGTGGATGATGTCTAAGTGTGCAAAGTGAAGCAAGAGAAAAGATGGCATTATCTGCATATGAATGAGTGCTCCTAGATATGACAACAACTGGGTTGTTAATGTATAGAAGGATAAATGCAGGAGGCATAGCTGAACTTAAGAGGCATGCTAAATTCGATAGAGTAAGGGTTGAAAAGAGTCCCATTAGAACATATTACAGTGGAAGAGTAACTGGAAACTTTTAATTCAAGAGATTTGAAAAATACGAAGCGTATAGACTGGCAGTCAAGACAGTATTCTGATACAAGATACAGTTGAAGCTTTTGCTATTATAAATGGCTGTATTATTACACTAGCAGTATTGCCCGGCGTTGCTCGGGTTTGTTTCGACCCTTTAGAATTGGAATTTTTGAAAAGTAAAAATTTTGCATTACGTAGCTTGTTATTCTCTTTAAGTGATCATTTTTCTGGTTGAAATACACCGAAAAATGGTGACACAGCAGTAAAAAAAATCGTAAAAAGTAGGGATTTTCATAGAAAAAAAAGCACCTTTTTTATGTAAATAAATTTTGGTCTTAACATGGTCCGATATGAATTTTATCTTCTACGGAATGAAGAGCAAGTCTTCTTCTATCATACTCTCAATTTTGGTCAACTTGCACCACAGGGTCTCGGAGGAGATAGTGTTAGTTGAAGGCTACCAAACCTGACATACGTAGACAACTTCATCTATATATATATAGATTTGCAAAAATTTTAAACATCAAGAAAACTATTGCTGCATGATAGAGAACATGATTCTTGTAGCCATGGCTTGATCTTGGTCAAACTGGTGATCATTGAAAGGAAAAGAGAGAGAGAGAGAGAGAGAGAGAGAGAGAGAGAGAGAGAGAGAGAGAGAGAGAGAGAGAAGAGAGAGAGAGAGAGAGAGAGTGAGAGAGAGAGAGAGAGAGAGAGAGAGAGAGAGAGAGAGAGAGAGAGAGAGAGAGAGAGAGAGAGAGTGTGTGTATGTGTGTCTTTGGGAGTAATTTTTTGGGTATGCACTGTGGAATTGGAAATAAAACAGACAGCAAATATGAAGGATTTTTCAGGAAAAGCATTTCTTGTAGAATCTCCTTGATGTAGATCAGTGGCTACAAATATTTCAATGAGGTGGGCATCTTTGTGGCAAGAGATTAAATGGCTCTGTTACAATTTGGGAGGTGAGGGAGCATTAAGTTATCTTTTGCTTTCTTTATGCTTAATTTGAAGGCATCAAGTGACTAAAGAAGTTTATTAAGAGGTAGCCACAATATCTACAGTTATGAAATATGTGACTGAGAGAAGGAAATTACAAGAGACTGAAATTAATATATCTGATAACCAATTAATTAAGTCTTGTGTGAAGAGAGGATATTACAGTAGTTTTGACAACTGAGCTACCTATTAATTAATTGGTACTCTTACACATTAACTCAGTTGAAAAGGTCTTTTCCTTTTCTTCTTTTACTTGGTATAGTCTTGATTAATTAAATGTATCATGCTCTCCTAATTAAGAGTGTTAGAGCTTATCTCACTATGAATCACCTATCGGTTTTCACTCAGTTTAGTACATCACAACTAAATTAATCTCTTCCCCACTTTCCCATCTTTATCTCTTAATTGCTTTGCTGTTAGTTAAGTAGAGCAGCAGAAGGATTTCAAGGCTGAGAGCAATGTCAGTGATGCATAACAAATTCACACTTTTTTGGTTAGAAGGTTGACACTTTATCCATCCAATCTTTGTGATTCTTGAATTTGGAAATTAAGTGGACTTCAGCAAAGTTATATGAAATCAATAGAATGTAATTAGGTTTTGTACTAATTCATGGAACAATATATTTCCGTATTTTTTATCAGACAATTGCAAGACAGAATAATAAGTAGCAAAGAACAAACAGCTGCACAATGCATTTATCAATCAGAAGAATGTAAGATGTCATGTTTTCTGTAAGATGTCATGTTCTCTGGTCAGCAGTTAGGAAGTCTAACTGAAAGCAGATTCAGAATTAATAGTACATTCACTGCTCTGTTTAACCCTTTCGTTACTGTATTTATTTTGAGATGCTCTGTGTTTCTTTCAATTACTTTAAATATAACAAAGAATTTAGTAAAATAACTTAGTTATCATTCAGCTAGTGTTAGGAACATAAACTGTGACTAAGGTTTGGTGGAAGATTTTAATTCCAAACTTATGAAAACAAGACATTTGTACTCAGAGCTAGAGCCGGTTTCAGCCGGGTTAGTAATGAAAGGGTTAAAGGTCAAATATGTGTTTAGCAGAGGGTCTTCACAAACTATTTCATTTTTTGTTCTTGAAGCCACTTTCAAAAAATTAAGATTTAGTTTCCTGTTTCCACAAGGAATAAATTCAGAAATCACAGGAAAATGTTTGAAATTGAAAGAAAGATCATTAACCAGTTATGATGCTAAATATCTATCAAAAACTAGAATTGATATTTTCTGCAAGTCATGTTGCCTCAGTAAATTTGTTATCATCATCATCATCATCATCATCATCATCATCATCATCATCATCATTTAATGTCCGTTTTCCATGCTAGCATGGGTTGGACGGTTTTGACTGAGGGCTGGCAACCAGAATGCTGTACTAGGCTCCAGTCTTGATCTGGCAGAGTTTCTACAGCTGGATGCCCTTCCTAACGCCAATCACTCCGAGAGTGTAGTGGGTGCTTTTTACGTGCCACCTGCATGGTTATATCAATAAAAAATGGTTTCAACAAAAGATAGATTCTTCAACAAAAGATAGATTAATTTATACAACTGCTTTCTGCAGTTAAGGGTAACAGAATTTTGAGTGAATATGTCTGATATCTGCAATAAAAGGGTTAATGAGTAGATTTAAAAGAATAAGCTAGTAATAAGAAACCAGCTAAAACATCAGATAAATTCTTAGTATGGAGAATATAGTAAAAAGTCTATTTTCATGGTGTACTTAACTAATTTTATAAAAAAGCAACATACAAACATATTAGTTTGAATTTGGTCATCACACCTGAGAAAACAAGCATTTGTAACAGGATGAGAGGTCTCCACACTGGATGGGTGCAGCTCGCATCCTTTACATTAAAATTATTAATCGAAGGAAAGAGTCAAGACTTCCAATTAACTTCAACAGTATAAATATTTATTTCTTGATTCGCAATATATACATTCTTCTTTCTGGGCAAATCGGCAGCCTAGGAGCGTATCGCAGTGAGCCAAATCCTGTCCATTCAAGCATATTGGAGATGTGCCATGAGGTAGCAGCTTGCGAGAGGTGATAAAACACAACTGTCCTGTTCAGCTGCCGGCGTTCGAGAGAATGATATGAGGGAAATTTCGCTGCTGCTAGTTTTCTGTGCATGCGCATGAGGGAACTTCTGGCAGGCCTCCCAGAAGAATCCAACTCTGCGCATGCGTGCTGGAGATTTCCAAGATGGCATCACTTCACATCTTTCCAATTGGTTGTATAAATAAGAGTAATTAAATGCAGGATACTGAAATAATCCAATCATATGAAATATTTTTCTGAAGATCACTTAAAAAGAAAAAAACACCATTGCTTAAAAACACTGTAATAAAAAGTTGTTGTAAATTGTAATGTATTATTGATGTACCTTTTATTTTTTTTCATTTTAGTAATTAGACGGCAACCTTGTTGGAGCACTGCCTAGATAGGTTCAGTTGAATACTTATTTCTTATTTTAAGTCTGGTATGTATTCCATCAGCCTTATTTACTGAACCACTAAGTTACAAGGATGTAAACTGACCACCACCAACTGTTAAGCAGTTTTAGGGGACAAAAGTAGACACAAAGAAACACACAAATAGATATATATGAACAGTTTCCGTCTACCAAATTTGCTCACAAGTCATTGGTTTGCCTAGGGCTATAGTAGAAGGCCTTTGCCCAAGGTATTGTGCAGTGGGACTGAACTCAAAACCACATTGTAGCAAAGAAAGCTCTTTAACTATATAGTCATGCCTTCAACTTCTGAGAATCTCTTTAAAAAAAATGGCTTAAACCCTTTTGATACCAATCCACCTGGAAGTGCATCAGACTCAGTAGTACGAATGCCTTGTTTTCAAAAGTTCTTAATTAAAACCTTCTGCCAAACCTCAGTCACAATTTATGTTCCTAACGCTAGCTTAATGATAACGAAGTTATTTTACTAAATTCTTTGTTATATTTAAAATTAATTGAAAGACACACACAGTATCTCAAAAGAAATCCTCCTCCTCATCATCATCATTTAACGTCTGCTTTCCATTCTAGTATGGGTTGGACGATTTGACTGAGGACAGGTGAACCAGATGGCTGTACTAGGCTCCATTTTAATCTGGCAGAGTTTCTACAGCTGGATGCCCTTCCTAATGCCAACCACTCAGAGAGTGTAGTGGGTGCTTTTATGTGCAACCAGCACAAGGGCCAGTCAGGCCATACTGGCAACAGCCATGCTCAAATGGTGTTTTTTTACGTGCCACCTGCACAGGAGCCAGTCCAGCGGCACTGGCAATGACCTCGCTCAAATGTTTTTTCACGTGCTTCCGGCACAAGTGCCAGTAAGGTGACGCTGGTAACGATCATGCTTGAATGGTGCTTTCTACATGCCACCGGCATGGAAGCCAGTTTGCTGCTCTGGCAACGATCACGTTCGGATGGTGCTCTAAGAAATATGGTAACAAAGAGTTAAAGCACCTTAATAAAAGATTATCATAGATTGTAATGTACAATTGATGTAGTGGATGGTCTCAAAATGTTTTATCAAAATTCAAATTCACAGTTAAAACTGGAGGAGAAATTTTACATTTCAACTGTTTTTACAAAAATTATTTCAAAAGCAAAATCCTCTTACAGTAGCAGAAACAACATCCTTTGAGTATTTTCTGCAACTATATGTTGTATTGGAAAATTCTGCGGAAACAACTCAGTATATATCGTAATATTGCATTGTAACCAATACGATAAATGAAATCAATATATTACCTAACAATAAATGCAAAGTCAATAATATAAGCGCAGAAATTAATCCAAAGCGTTTATTATTCAAAGGACCATGGTTTACATATTTCTATATAACTGAATAAAGTCAAGACTATTGAAAAGGTTGCAAGACGCAATGAAAATTTTAGAAAATAAAAATAAGAAATAAGTGGAAATTTTACCGGTGAGTGTGTTAAATAATAAGGCACTAAAAGAGAATGACTCTCCCCAGACACAACTGAATAAACTTGATATAACAAAAATCTATGTAATATTGATATGATAAATAGACAGAGTGTAAAAACTTTCATAAATATTCTATGAGCATCTCAAAGAAAATCTTTGTAATTACTTACTCTCAATGAAAATAACTGAATAGAGACTAGAGACAGTTAAGAGTGCAACAGAGAGAGAGAGAGAGAGAGAGAGAGAGAGAGAGAGAGAGAGAGAGAGAGAGCATTGCAAGAAAAGAAACTGAGGATAAGAGTGAGAGAGGAAAAGTTACAAAGATAGAGCAAGAGAAAGACTTATAGGAATAAAGGCAGTAAACAAAGAAGAGATGGAAAGAGAAAGTGAAAGAAATAAGACGACAAAAAAGCTATCTTGCCATGTAAGATTTAAAAAATGCTATCTTGCAGTGAATTAAAATCAATTTTCTGATTGAATTATAATAATTGCAATAAAAGAAACTTGAAAACCATTCTTTAATACAAATATATTTAAACTGGAGTTTTTAAGAACTTTGCATATAGTGTAGACTTTTATAATTGCTTATTTTAGTAAAGGTTACATACGCATAACTACTTAATAAACAGCTTTCTTCACTTCTTCATATAGTATAGATGCTAGAATCTACTGTAACACAGTGTCTAAAAAATGACTTTTATTTAAAGAATTTAATTTTTATTTTGTCTAATAAACAATTATGCCTTAATTGCATTCATAAGGTTTGGATGAATAGCACAGTAGATTCCAAAATCTATTATGAACTGATTGCCTGTTCAAGAATAAATAGTACTTCATTGGTTGAGAGTTATGTGTAGCAAACAAAAAAGAAAATGTTTACTTATCTGACCAGAGAAATGTCTGTAAAAAAAAAAAAAAATCAATGATGGCTTTTCAGTATTAGCCAAATATTGGCTGCACCAGGCATTAACAGGGAAGTAGAAATGGTTTCTCTTATTCTGGTCAAATAAAATCAATTATTTACTTTCAAAATTACTCTTATAAATTGAAATCATGTTGCTTGTTCCTCTTGTACAAGGTCTTATCCTAATCTTTCAGCAAATTTATGTAATATTATTTTTTCTTTCTTGTTCAACTTCTATTGTAGATAACTATTAATGGCTAGTTAAAGTCTATAGTTTGTGCACCACTGTTTCTTTATGAAAGTCAATATTTTCATAAGCGTAATTATGAAATTATGTAATGGCTTCTATATTTTGTCTAGCCATTGTCACTTGCAAAAGCCATTGTAAGTCTGTTGTAAACAAATGTTTCAAGCTAGACAATAACTATCTGAAGTACTTTGCCATTGACAAATATAAACCAATAATTTACAATTTTCCTCATGTAGAATCAAAAATATCTAAATGCAAAAACTGGTGACTGGAATATTTCATGGATAATGTAGCATTCCTATCCTGTATATCAACTCATAGCATTTCTTTTAAATAGCATTTTACAAAAGTATTAGTGTGAGTTGACCATTTTACACAAAATTCGGATCTTTACCTTTTGACCGACAGATTTAAAAAATAATTTTTTGTAACTAAGCACTTTTAAACTTCGGACACTGGTAGAATGTGTCATATAAAACATGTTTTACTCTTAGCATTTTTGAGAAAAACTTATATTTATGAAGTTATTTCATGTGAAAGTTCCCGTATTTCAGTAATTTCAACCAATCAATGACATGTATTCAGCTGAATAAAATTACTGCTGTCAACAAGAACTTCCGGCAGTGTATATTTCATTTGTCACTGTTATTTATGACAACCCTAAAACCTTAAGCTTAACCCTAAAATCCTAACCTTAGCCCTAACCCTAAAACCCTAACCCTAACATCCTAACCCTAAAACCCTAACTCTAAAACCTTAAAACCGGTACAAATGCACAAACAATGTCATAAATAACAGTGAGAAACGAAAAATACACTGCTGATAGTTGTTGTTGATAAACAATGGCAGTGATTTTATTCAGCTGAATACACGTCATTGATTGGTTGAAATTACTGAAATACGAGAACTTTAACATGAAATAACTTCCTAAATATAAATTTTTCTCAAAAATGCTAAGAGTAAAACATGTTTTATATGACACATTCTACCAGTGTCTGAAGTTTGAAAGTATTTAGTTACAAAAAATTATTTTTTAAATCTGTAGGTCAAAAGGTAGAGATCCCAAAATTCGAAGAAATACTTCGATATCAGTAGCATTGTCAACAGAATAACATGGTTACATAAAAACAGTCTAAGTAAGTGGTCTTGTTTTCCTTTTATTCCTATAAATTTGTAATGTAGGATAATGGATGACAAAATCAGAAGAGGATCAGACGAATTATCATGCAGTATTCCGTTATGTCGTGGAGGCACATGGCCTAGTGGTTAGAGCAGCGGACTCGCGGTCGAGGGATTGCAGGTTCGAATCTCAGACCGGGTGATGTGTGTGTTTACGAGTGAAACACCTAAGCTCCATGTGGCTCCGGCAGAAGGTAATGGCGAACTTCTGCTGACTCTTTCGCCACAACTTTTTCTCACTCTTTCTTCCTGCATCTTGCAGCTCACCTGTGACAGACCGGCGTCCCATCCAGGTGGGGAACCTATACGCCAAGGAAACAGAGAAACCGGCCCTTATGAGCCAGGCATGGTTTATGAAGGAACAAACAAACAATTCCATTATGTCTCTTTATACTTTGCATTCAAGTCCAACTATGTCTGCTTTCCATCATTTTAGAACAATAAAATGAGTATTATTAAAGGATTAGAATCATTGAAATCACCTATGCTCTCAAACCCACCAAATTTCCAGCTTTATACCATGTTTGAAATGAATATCCTGTAATGTGCTGAGAGAAACATTAGAAATAATGTCTGAAACAAATTGTGGAGCATTTCTCCCAGTTCTACATCACACAAAAGAGATATTACACCATTGTGGTTTTTGAATATGGAAATGCATTAGAATTGACTTAAAGATAACATTGACGATAGTTATTTCATTGAAAAGGCAGTTCTCTCCAGAATAGGGTTGAGGATACCAGTGAAGAAGTATATCATTCAAGATATGCAAGCGGAAATTTTTTGAGGCATATGTAGAGGGTTAATAGAAGGTTAATGGACCCAAGAAAAACACCAATTTTTTAAATAGGCTTTTTACTATGTTAGGAATGTGGGGCTTCTTGGAGAACTTGGTAAACATATTGATTCTTAATAAGTGTTGTGAAAGAGGATACTTTATGTTGGGAGTTGTGTATGAAAAGTGGGATCTAGAATGACTTTGTTAATGTCGAAAAGTTACTAGAGATGGGCATCATAACATTGGTAGTGAAGTGTGATATTTTATGTTGCAATTTTTTTATAAATGGTGGTGTAGTGTCATTTCCAACAGTATTGAGAGGTCTGTCAACATGGTCACTCATCATCATCATCATCGGCGGCGGCGGCGGCGTTTAACATCCGCTTTCCATGCTAGCATGGGTTGGACAATTTGACAGGGTTGGCAAACCAGATGGCTGCACCAGGCTCCAATCTGATCCGGCAGAGTTTCTACAGCTGGATGCCCTTCCTAACGCCAACCAATCTGAGGGTGTAGTGGATGCTTTTACGTGCCACCAGCATGCAGGCGGTACTGGCAATGGCAATGCTCAAATGGTATTTTTTACATGCCACCTGCACAGGAGCCAGTCCAGCGGCACTGGCAACGACCTCGCTTGAATGTTTTTTCATGTGCCATGTAGCGGCAGACGAAATACCGCTAAGCATTTCGTCTGGTGTGCTAACGTTTCTGCCTGCTCGCCGCCTTATTTCAGCAAATTTCATCTGACCTGTGCAAGCATATAAGTGGACATTTATATAATGATGATGATGATGACGATGATGATGATGACAATGATGATGATGACGATGATGATGATAATGATGATGGGGAACTGGGTGTTTAATTCAAACTGCTTAATGTAAGAACACAACGGTACAAAGAAAAGAATGAAAGCCAGAAAATAGACAAACGAAAAAGAACAAGCTAATAATAGATCAGCATCTGATGTTGATGAAGAGCTTTCTCCAGGGGATATATTTGTGAAATTCTTCATTCCTGTTTAAGATATTCTTGAAGTAAACTTCAGCAGAAAAGTAGCAGTCTACTTACTATGTTACAACAACTTCTCATTTTTAGTTTATTTGGAAGCTTCAGTAACAAGAAGTAGTAGAAACTTTGATTGAAGAATACCCAAACGGTGTTGATAGTTGCCTTACAAAAAGCACTGAACTGACAGAATTGTTAGTGAATTGGACAAAATGCTTAGCAGTATTTACATTCTGAGTTCAAATCTCTCTGAGGTCAACTTTGCTTTTTATCCTTTTAACTCTTTTTGTTACTGTATTTATTTTGTGATGCTCTGTTTCTTTCAATTACTTTAAATATAACAAAGAATTTATTAAAATAACTTAGTTATCATTAAGCTGGTGTTAGGAACATAAATTGTGACTAAGGTTTGGGGGAAGATCTTTATTCAAAACTTATGAAAACAAGACATTTGTAGTACAGAGCCATAGGCAGTTTCAGGTGGGTTGTTATCAAAAGGGTTGATAAAATAAAATCCCAGTCAAGTATTGGGCTTAATGTAATCAACTTGTCCCACCTCTCAAAATTGCTGGCCTTATGCCAAAATAATAAAGAATATTAACCTTACAGGTGAAGTAAGGTGTTTTATGTTTGTGTTATGCAAAATTATTCAGGAAAAGAATAATTTTGTCCTAAACAAAACAAGATGTATTTAGTTTTCTCTGCTGTTAAAGCAACATTGTAATTATTGTTATTTCGTTTTTGTATGCAGTTTGCAAAATTCTTTATGTGAATTCGTGTGTTGAAGCATATTTTATTGTCTCTAGGGAGAGTCATTCTCTTTTAGTGCCTTATTAATTTAACTGGTTTGATTTCTATTCATTTACTTATTATTTTTAACTAAAATTTTTGTTGTGACTTGCAACTTTTCCAAGTCATTGATTCTGTCCATTATTGGAATTCTGATAATGGACAGAATCAACAACTATTGAAAAGGTTGCAAGTCACAACAAAAATTTTAGTAAAAAATAATAAGCAAATAAGAAATCAGACCGGTAAGTGTGTTAAATTAATACGGTACTAAAAGAGAATGAGTCTCTCCGGAAACAATAAATTCTCGTTATATTTGATGGTAATAAATTGTTCAGGCAAAAGATCATTTTTACAGCTAAAGAGATTAAGTAATGAGCAGAGAGCCACTGTGTCTCAAGAGAAACTGTTTGCCCTTAGCATTCTGAGTTTAGAGAGCGATAAATTGTGTTGCCTACCATTAGAGGAGGTAATTCATTCAGAAACATGCTTATAGATATAAATATAGAAGAAAATACAAGACAGTAAATAAATTTAGATCATCATCATCATCACCACCACCATTGGGGCTGTTGTAGCAGACACTCGTCCAAGGTATCACACAGTGGGACTGAACCCAAAACCATATGGTTGGGAAGCGAACTTCTTACCACACAGCCACAACTGCATCTGTAATATGCTATTAAATAATTAAAAAACATACTTGTGTTCATATTTTGTGAATCCTTCTGGTGAAGTTTTCTTATAGAGGGGCTTCCAAGCTTCATATAGCATGGAGTTTCACCAAGTCAACTCTGATATTGTCTGAAGTACACTTGTCTTGCCCAATACTACAACTCTGCAGTGAATTTAATTATTTCTAATATTTTTCTAATATTTGACTACAAACTGGTATTTATCATCCTTGTGTCTGAACATTCTTCTAATGTCATATTATAGACTCTTTCAATGCTCTGTACTTATCTGTTTCTTTACTACCCACAAGGGGCTGAACATAGAGGAGACAAACAAGGACAGACTAACGGATTGAGTCGATTACATCGACCCCAGTGCGTAACTGGTACTTAATTTATCGACCCCGAAAGGATGAAAGGCAAAGTCGACCTTGGCGGAATTTGAACTCAGAACGTAACGGCAGACGAAATATGGCTACGCATTTCGCCTGGCATGCTAACGTTTCTGCCATCACACAAGCATGCATCCATGTTTCTACATACACATTATGTATACATGACGGCCTGTCTATTATTATGTATACATGATGCACACACACACATGTTAACATATAAATAAAATCTTCTCTTAAACATTCTACCCAGTTGTGTCTCTCTTTTCCTTCAAGCACTTATACTCATTTATCCTTTTCGCATTTATTGTATCAACCGTGTGGTGTACTAAAGGAGCTATTCTCGTCACCTGGGGGTGTGTTGTAGCAGACACTCGTCCAAGGTATCACACAGTGGGACTGAACTCAAAATCATATGGTTGGGAAGTGAACTTCTTACCAAACACCCACAACTGCATCTATAATATGCTATTCATCATCATCATCATCATCATTTAGCGTCCGTTTTCCTTGCTAGCATGGGTTGGACGGTTCAACTGGGGTCTGTGAAGCCGGAAGGCCGCATCAGGCCCAGTCAGATCTGGCAGTGTTTCTACGGAAGAAAAAAAAAACACTGCCAGATCTGACTGGGCCTGATGCGGCCTTCCGGCTTCACAGACCCCAAATAATTAAAAAGCATACGTGTATTCAAATTTTGCAAATCCTTCTGGTGAAGTTTTCTAATAGAGGGGTTTCTAAGCTTCATATAGCAAGGGGTTTCACCAAGTCAACTCTGATATTGCCTGAAGTACACTTGTCTTGCCCAATTCTACAATTCTGCAGTGAATTTAATTATTTCTAATATTTTTCTGCAGTTATCTGACATGTATCGCGTACAAGATAATTTCCCTCTGTGATAGCGAATGTGTGTATATATATGTGATTCGTGTTCATGAGTGTGTGTGTGTGCATGTCTATATGTATATGGCTTTATGTTTGTGTGTATGTATATGTATGTGTGCGTGTATGTGGTATATGTGTGAACGCTGTGTATGTGTGTATGTGTGTGTGTGCGAGCATGTAAACGTGGTGCGTACTTGTGGGTATTGTATGTATGTATGTGTAAATATACGTGGATGGATGTGCGCACGTTTGTATGAGAATACAGACGATCACCCGTTTGTATGTATGTGCGTGTATGTATGAGGGCATGTTTATACGAGTATGGTTGTATGTGTGTGAATGTTGTGTATACATTTTAATGTATGTGTATGTGTATGTGTAGTTATCGTGCGTGCCTTGGCATTGCGGGTGCGTAAGTGGTGTATATGTGCGTGCGTATGCGTCAGAGTACCCGCATGCGCGCACGTTTTTATGAGCATATGGGAAAGCACACAGGTTTGTACGCATGTGTATGTATGTTTGTGTATGTGTATGTGCGTGCGTGCATGTGTGTGTGTGTGCGTGTGTGTGTGTGTGTGTGTGTGTGTGTGTGTGTGTGCGTGTGTGTGAGTGCACGTACGTATTGGCCAGTATTTATCTACATCGGAATGGCGGCAGCTGACATAGAAATACTTAGAACGTTTTCCACCTCAGCTTCAGCTTCAAGTTTCATGTTTGAACTTGTCAAGAGTGGAACCGATTTTATACCTGACAAATTGCCAGGTCTTTTGTCCTGACTTGCCAGATATAAATGTTGATTGCACAGCACAATGCAGGAACTGGCGCAACAATCAATTATTCAGGCGATTAATATTAATAAATTGGAAAAGCTCAGTAAACTTTTGTTTTCTTTTTATATCTGATTCAACCTTTACTTACACCCTAACACAAACACAAACTAAACTAACGCCAAACCTAATCAACACATTAACCTTGAACCAACAAAGGAGCAAATGAGTCACTTACGTAACCATTTGCGCTGCAAGAAATAGCAGTCAAAACTCCCTTAAATAACACCACCATAGACTTAGTAATAAATCTCTCTATAAATAAAGCTGAAGTTGTCTGAGTATGGCAGGTTTGGTAGCCTTCAACTAACACTATCTCCTCCGAGACCCTGCGGCGCAAGTTGACCAAAACTGAGAGTATGATAGAAGAAGGCTTTCTCTTCCTTCAGTAGAAGAAAAATTCAAATCGGACCATGTTAACACCAAAAATTATTTACATCAAACAGGTGCTTTTTTTTCTATGAAAATCCCTATTTTTTATGATTTTTTTTTACTGCGGCGTCGCCATTTTTCGGTGTATTTCAACCAGAGAATAACAAGCTACACAATGCAAAATTTTTACTTTTCAAAAATTCCAATTCTAAAGGGTCGAAACAAACCCGAGCAACGCCGGGCGATACTGCAAGTAAATGGATAAATAGATAAGCACGTCGAATAGTGTGGTCCTCGGCTCCTTGAACATGCGATAAAGATAAGATGGTCACGAGTGGATCGCTTTTGATCATAACTCTGCTTGATCAGGACTGACTTGGAGTTAAACAACACCAAAGCCTTAACACCTAACTCTCAATCTGACCGCAGCCTCTAACCCAAACCTTAACTTTTACCATGATCATAGCTCTAAATCTCGACCCAAACTTTAAATCTAGCTTTACTAGCAAGCCACCGGGGAAATTTTTACAATGAATTGGCTTGAATAACAGCCAAATCTCCCTTAAATCTCACAACCTACGATCTAAGTATTTTTAAAAAATGTAGTCCTGGGTTTACCATGACTGAAGAAAGACAAGAACAGTCTTTGGTGGAATGTTTTTGATCATAGATCTACTTAATTACAGTTGAATTGGGGTTAGTATCGTCTTAAAGCATAGGCACACGGGACTGTTGCTCGGGGCTCCAGACAGTTCTTGGGACCCAATTATCACCTATGTATGTTGCGACTTGCTATCAATAAGTATATAAATAAATAAGCAAATTAATTAATTAATTAATACATCAGGGTCAAGTGCATTTATCTGTCCAGTGGGGGTAGTGATGGCTATAGTACTGCAAAGACGACTACGGGTAAATGTTGATGGTACGGATATGTAACGTAGTGAATGATAGTCACAGTAAAGGGAAAGGATGGTGGTGAGGGATAGTTACAGTAGAGGTAGATGTAAAGCCGTCATCAGGGTAAGAGACGCACAAGGGACCTCACGGGTCTGGAGGCCCTGTTTGGGGTTAAACAGCAACAACAACAATCTAATCTTAACCTAGGGCTTGCTAATGTTTTATTAAAGATCTATCACTGAAACAAGTACATTAGTAACCTGGCAGACGAATCTATCGTCATAAGTAGTCACATGAAGAATATTTATGATGCCACTAAGGAGCCGAGTGACGGAGAAACAAATGTCTTGTTAGTGACAATGAATAAGGACTTGTAGCGTACGCTTAGTGAAATTCTCTCTGTCTGTTATATATACACAAATACGGACGTATTAGATAACAGCTAGCCTTCGGCCGTTTGGACCCTGTTGTGTCCACTACCCTGATTGGTTGGTATTAGCGCAATTTGTCTCTTGCTCTTTTACGCGCCTATGTGCAACCCAACCAAACGCAGCCTTCTGATAAGGTTATGTGAGGCAGTCTCTTCTAAATCTCCGTTTGCTCTGATAGTTCACTATAAAATGCTAGCTTCAACACCAAGTCGAAGTCTTTGGTTCTAGACCTTCTAAGGTCTATCCACTGACCACAGAGCACACAGCCAGTTCCAGCGATAGCTCAACACCAGCAGCCACATGGAGAAACATCAACACTTCGTCCAGCAGTACCAGGACCTCCATCTCCGTCGCCTTCATCTTAACGTCGCCAACAACATCTCCCTACGTACACCCACTTCTATCTCCTCACTGTTTGTGAATTATTTCACCATAGTTAACAGCAAATACAACCTGCAAAATCTTCCTGTATCAAGTGACCGGCTGCAGCATAGTAGCCACAACTTCTTACACGACATGTGCTTCAACCGGCTCTGCTCCTTCGCCACAACTTCTTGTTACAGCACTTCAACTATTGCGTACCTTACTATGAACTGGTATTTATCTTCCTTGTGTCTGAACATTCTTCTAACGTCCTGTTATAGACTCTTTCAATGCTCTGTATTTGTATGCACACACATATACATTATGTATACTTGACGGTCTGTCTATTGTTATTATTATTATTATTATGTATGTACTTATGACGCACACACATGTTAACATCTAAATAAAATCTTCTCTTTAACTTTCTACTGGTTGTGTCGTCTTTCTTTTCTTTCTGGCATTTGTACTCATTTATCCTTTTTGTATAAATCGTAAGCGACTGTGCGGTGTATTAAAGGAGCCATTCTTCGTCACCTCTCCTTCCGCACAATCGTTCTACAGACTACTTTTAAACATTCATTCGCAAAAACTTAGTCTTTACCAACTATTTAATGGAATTAAGTTGTTAATTCAATGGAAAGATTAGTCTCCATTGTTCTGTATCCTTGAATCATGTTATATTTTATCTGATGCTGCTTATTCAGTTTATAAGATTCATCCACTCCAAATAAAGTCAGCTTCGTGCTGTCAGTTGCCATTTACTTTTTGTCTCTTCGAATCCCTACAAGCTATGGTTGATATAACCATCTTAACCACCTGCAATGGAATTTACATTGATAATCTCACATTTCATTGCTAGCATTTAATCTTGTTTCGCGGTTTAAAAAGTCTCCTATCTAAGTTATTTGATTAGCACTGAAGATGGAATTACATTACAGAGTTTAAGAGAATACAATGTTATAAAAAATTACTATAATTTAACTTACCCCACAAATCAGGAAAATAAGCATTTAACTTAAAGTCGAGGGGGAAAAAGCAATAAAAATGGCATCTAATACAAAATTACAGAGTCAAACATTCTTCACAACGTTCTAAATCCTAGGCAACATTATAGAATTCAGCTTCAATAATTTCATTTCTTCAATTATATGTTTTTGTCTCTTGATACAGGTTTTGATATCTGCAATTTATGGCAACATTTTAACAATTCATTGTGAAATCCTTATTTCATGTGAAATTGGTGAACTGTTTATATGCCCTAACGGCTTTTCATTTTGCTTTTGAATGATCCTCTACGAATTCTATCATCCCGAACGAAAGGTCATCACGCCAAGAGGCTTTTTATGGAGTTTTAGCTCCATCAAATGCCACAAAAGAAATAATGATACTTTTACCACATATATTTGTTTTATTGTTAAAAACTCAGAGCGATTCGGACAGTTTGCTGAGGGGGCAGTTCTTCTGACATGTCAAACAGATGTGAGAAAAACAATGTTGGTGAAAGAGGAGAAAGAGAAACTAATCACTATGTCGAGAAACCCAGCAGGAAGTCATTGACCTTTCCAAATCCTGTGCTCGCTGTAGAGGATCGCCATCCACAAACCAGAGAAAAGGTAACTGTTTTCCTATATCATAGAGCTACCTCCCGTATGTTTGGAGTTATGTACAAACTATTCTGTGATAAGCCTTCACCAAAAAATATTCCTATTGGTACCATCTGACGATTAGTGGTAATACCCAAGAAAAGATATAGTTGGAATCAGCGTGTGAAGGGACTATGTTATCCTCAGATCAGTAAACTGGTCTGAATGCTTGCAACATAGTCGACTCCAATAAAAGAATCCAGGTGCCAAGTGTTGGTGTAGAATTGGATGATGAGTTGGATACATCTCCTCTAAAATATACGAGGATAGCTATTTATTGTGGCACCAACATGAAAAAAATTGTTGTTCTTGTAGAATCAATTCTACTCTGTATTTGTTATTTTCGAATCGAAGTGACTAAACTCTTAGAAGACACGTTTCAAGAAAAAGCTATATCACACCTGATATGTAGAAGGGATATCCAGCAGTATGGTGTATGCCAGTGAAACAGTCGTGAAAACAAAGAGCTTACAATGACAGGAGAATGCAAATATCTAATATCTACAATAACAACAATAAAACCTAGGTCTCACATTTGACCCCAAACTGACATTCAGGCTGCTTTGCCCCAACGGTTTGGGGGTCTAGTTCTGCGTAAGTGCTCGTCTTTATCTCTTCCCTGTTTTCTGTCCTCCATCCACTCTTCCTTCTCTTTAGTAAGCAACATCCTCTCCTCTCCAACATTTACTAATTGCAACAGGGAGATAGATAAAGCTCTGTTACAGTGGAGAGAGCAGGGTTCGTCAGTTCCTGTTACAGTTGAGGATAAACGGAAGTAGTGAGTATGGGACAATCTGCGTTCAGGCGCCACTTTTAACTTCCCTCCTTGATCAATTTGATCAATTTTTGAGGTGTCGCCTACTTTCAGCTTGTGCAAAATCTTTGGGGATGGGATGGGGCTGGATTGATGCTCTGTCTGTGACCAACATTGGAGGTCTACTCAGCCTTGATGAGCTCCGTATCCCCATCGCACTCAGAATGGGAGCTGATGTCTGTAGGGGACTGAGATGTCGTTGTGATAGGCTCTTCGATCCCACGGGTCTTCACAGCCTGTCTTGCCGCCTAAGTGATGGTCGTTTTGCTCGTCACACAGAGATAAACTCAATCATTAAGCGGGCCCTAGCTGGAGCCGGCAGAATTATCCAGAAGTGATGAGAAGAGACCAGATGGTCTTACCCTCTGTCTTCGGGATAGAAGTAAGTGCTTCATCTGGGACACCACAGTCTGTGACTCTTTTGCTCCCTTCCACAACCTGGATACTGCAGTAAATGGGAGGGTTACTGCTTCTGTAGCTGAACGGAACAAAACCCTGAAGTATCGGGACCTGATAGTGAACTAAATCTTTCAACCTGTGGCGTTTGAAACGTTTAGAGGGACTGGGCCACTAACCGCGGAGTTCTTATCATCGTTGGCAGCTCGGTTCGCCTCACCGAGGTGTCAGGTGATGCCTGCGAGGGCGCTTAACTTTTCCAACACCTTAGCAATGTTGCACCAATTGAAGCACTTGGTACTACATTGATGTTTTCTTTTCTCTTTCTTCTCCTTTTTCCTTTCCTCCTTTTCTTTTTCCTGCCTTTTTCTCTTTTCTTTGTCTTTCTTTTGTAAAAACTTATATTACGGAAAAGTTATTACATACACGGTAAAATATAAACTGTGGAGGCGCAGTGGCCCAGTGCTTAGGGCAGCGGACTTGCGGTCGGAGGATCGTGGTTTCGATTCTCAGACCAGGCGTTGTGTGTGTTTATTGAGCGAAAACACCTAAAGTTCCACGAGGCTCCGGCAGGGGGTGGTGGCGACCCCTGTTGTACTCTTTCGCCCCAACTTTCTTTCTCTCTTTCTTCCTGTTTCTTGAGTAACGCTGCGATAGACTGGCGTCCCGTCCAGCTGGGGGAACACATACGCCATAGAAACCGGGCCCATGAACCTGGCTCGGCTTGAAAAAGGGCGCATAAAAAAATAAAATAAAAATGTAAACTAATAACTAATAAAGCATAATAGTTTTGTCGCGATGATTGGTATTTTATTAAGATAGCTTGTTGCGTTGGGTCATCATTGTCGCATAGGTGAATTGGTCTTTATTGTTGCAATGGTCTTCAATGTAAGATTACTATGGATTAGGTTGGCTGTGTGTGTTGTAAACAAGAAGAAAATTCGTGAAATTTTATAATATATTTATTGAAGGAAAGTATGTACATAGATGAATGTGGATTTTCAGACAATCATTGCAGAAAGACCTAGGGTATAAGGATCAACTTTCACAGTGTCTAAATTCATCAATCATTAAGAGCTTACTCTAGAAATAGGAACGAACTGGTCTTGAATGAAAATCATGATGTGAGTTAATCCGAATCTACTCATATTTCTGGCTTGCTTATGGCAAGAAGTGAGACATGTGTTATTTGACTGCCCTCAACACACTGTCCGCCAGATCTTCGCGGACTCTGCTTATCACAAGAGAAAAGCACAGAGCATTCAGTTTTGTTCTGTGTGGCTTGATCTCCTGCAAATTGAATGGTCAATAAATAGAATGTGTACCTGAAACATATGTGGTTCACTCATGTAACTTAGAGAATGGTGTTCAAATCTTAAGTCTTGCTGGAGTTTCAACTCTCTGATAGGTGTAATAAAATATGAATGTGAGAAACAGCAACAAATGAATATATAATGATTCTCTTTCATGCTATTTTTTAATAATTCTCTTTATTCTTTTCTTTTTACGTACCGCCAGCTAATAGAAAGCAACTGGCCTAAGATGTATAATTCATTTCCAAAATGTCCTGAACAATATACGTTTGAGTAAAGTTTTAATTCATTGAGAAAAAAGTAATAATTTTCACTTTCAACCAGTCAAAGCAAAATAAACCCCGCGCAATCACAAATGAAATGGTACAAAATAAAAATGATAATCTTTCTATGTACACGGAGCTTAAAACATCAACAAAAAATATATTTCCATCACAATCATTCCTACACTAATAAATATCAAGTACTAACAATCCACAGAAGTAAATGAAGAGACTGACCAATATATTATATAGGTTATTAAGATAATAGGTGGCATTTAAAGTGACTACATAATATTGTAAGATCAAATTACCATTTTCTCTCATTACATTTGAATCTTCCGTGATTGGATTAAATTTCGGATCTTTTCGGTTTGAACGGCAGTTTTTTCTAGCGGTATCATATGAAATTGTCACCCATAATTATAACCCTAGTATCGATCTATTGCATTTCAATCTATTTTAGGGTTAGGGTTGGTTAGGGTTAGAGGTGGGGGAGGGTATCTTTTTTTCTTCACAAATGTAAATAAACAACTCTGTTTCTTAAATGAGGGACATATTCATACCGCACAGAATAGACGGTCATTGATTGGTTGAAATTGCCGAAATGCAAGAAATTAAAGACCAAATATCTTACAAACTATAGAATTTTCTCAATAAAGCCAAGAGAAAAAGCTGTTTTATAAACACATTCTACCTGTATACGAAGTTTAAAATTTTTTAGTTACCTAGAAATTATGTTAAAAACTGCCGTTCAAACCGAAAAGATCCTAAATTTCCCTTTTTACTCGGAAATTACTTTGAAATAAGGATGTTGTTTCTAAGTGACAAAAAAACAAAAAAACAAAAACAAAAAAACGCCAAAGATATTTAAATATTACGTGTGTTAAGTCAAAACTGATTTGGAGCTAATAAAGCAACAACAACAACAACATTAGCAACAACATCTCTCTATGGTAAAAATAATAAAAGAAATAAAAAAAATGCTGAAAATAATTAATAAAGATATCAATATTGTCGCTTATGGAGCAAAACTAATTTCTTTTTAATATTACTTTATACATCCTTTAAACAGATTTATTTGAAAGTGTTAGTATGATCATTGTTTCTAAATATAACTTTTCTACACAACAAGACAGGTTTCCATCAATAATGAATGTCAATTGTTCATTTCCCTAGTTAAGCAGATGCTGGCCACTTGCCAACCGATCATGTCTTTCCCAACCTTCACGCTTGAACGAGTTCAGTCAAGTCGAGTTATGGTTAGTATTTCTTTTCATAGAAAAAAAAAAACAAAAAAAAAAAAGCTACTGGCCCTAAAAACAATACGTATTATGGTTCGGATTTACATCCGTAGATAAACTTTCCCTGAAAAGCAGACGATTCTGTGTGCACATGCGCAAACGTTCACTGACCAGATTCACTCAAAATGGCAGCATGCATAGATGGTGTCACTGACAATATTTTACTTGTTACTGACTCTTATAAAGTAAGTATAAATATTTTTTCTCCAACAATATTTTGATTAGAACATTTTCACAAAAACAAATTAGTTTATTTCTATGTTTTTTTTTTTTTTGTTTAAGAATGTTATTTTCATGCTATTTTAAAATTATTTCAGCAATGATTTGAAGTTCAGAGAAGTATCGTCTGCTTTAAGTTGATAAATGTTTCTTTGTTGTGATGGAATCTATATATATGTTGTGATATGTTGCTTACTGACATAAGTGTTGAAGAGAAAGCTAGTCAGTTGGTCGTTAGTAGTATGTTGTTGCTAGAGGTGTGCAGATCGGATATTTTCGGTTTTGAACGGCAGTTTAAAAAAAATAATTTCCACGTAACTAAGCACTTTTAAACTTCGTATACTGGTAGAATGTGTTTATAAAACATCTTTTTCTCTTGGCTTTATTGAGAAAATTCTATAGTTTGTAAGATATTTGTTGTTTTTTCTTCTTCAATTTCTGCAACTTCAACCAATCAATGACGTCTATTGAGGTGAAAACATTCTGTGCCGTATGAATATGTTTCTCGTTTAAGAAACAGATTGGGTTTATTTTCATTTATGAAGAAAAAAGATACACTTCGCTCCACCCCTAACCCTAACCCTAACTAACCTTAACTAACCCTAACTAACTCTAACCATAAAACAGATTGAAATGCAATAGATCGATACTAGGGTCATAATTATGGGTGACAATTTCATATGACACCGCTAGAAAAAACTGTCGTTCAAACCGAAAAGATCCTGTAGATCTAAAGATCTACAACTGAATTCTTGCTGTGACCATTCCAATTTTCTTTTGCGATACAATGGGCGCGGGTATGGCTATGTAGTCAAGAAGTTCGCTTCGCAACCACGTGGTTTCAGGTTCAGTTCCACTATGTAGCACCTTGGGCAAATGTATTTTCTACAGCCTCAGGACGAACAATTCCTTGTGAGAGTGAATTTAGTAGAATTCAGTCCCACTGCGTGGCACCTTGGGCAAGTATCTTCTCTTATAGCTCCGGGCCGACCAAAGCCTTGTCTGTGGCTACGGTAGACTGAAACTGAAAGAAGCCCGTCGTGTGTGTATATGTATATGCGTATGCCTATGTGTGTCTTTGTGTCTGTGTTTGTATCTCACCACCGCTTAACAACCAGAGGTGGGGTGTTTATACCCCCCGTAACTTAGCGGTTTGGCTAAAAAGATCGATAGAATAAGTACCAGACTTGAAAAATAACAAGTACTGGAGTCGATTTATTTGACTAACATTCTTCAAAGTGGTGCCCCAGCATGGCTGTAGTCTAATGACTGAAACAAGTAAAAGAATAAAAGAATATGTGCGTGCGCGTGCGTATGTTTGTGGGTATTTATGTATACTTATATATGTGTATTTATCCTCATTTATATATTACGTATATTTTATATATGTATATATATATTTATATGTATATTTTATATATGCACACATATACATGCATGCATACGTACATGCATCTACATACATATACATACACATTTATATATATTCACATACATGCATGTATATTTGGGGTGGGGTGTAGTTATCTTACACCGATTGAGGACCAGTGTTGCTTTGTTTGTATCTAGTAACTTTGCAGTTCGGCAAAAGAGAACGATGGAATAAGTACCAGACTTTACATAAGTTCTGAAATCAATTCAATCGATTAAACAAACACTTCAAAGTAGTGTTCCATCATGCTCCCTGTCCAGTAACTGAAATAGGTTTAAATCGATCGATCGATCAATCAATCAATCAATCAATCAATCAATCAATCAATCAATCAATCAATATGAATTTATTTAGGACCACATAATCCAATGTGTCCGTTATACCTTTTCTGTTTTCCATTTTTTTTTGTTAAAGATTGGATGATGTAATTTAAGGGACATTTAGCTGCAGTTTCTAGCAGTTCGTGCTACAGCACTTTCATGATGTTATGACAGGTGTGTGGATGGATAGACAAATTTTGGCTTGGTGTGGCGGTTGGGTAGAAAGAATAACGGTAGATCTGCGTGGTATTACGGGACTGTATATAGACTTAACGGTCAGTAAAATGATTTTTGTGACAGGTGTGTAGTTTGTCTTGTGGTACCTTCTGCCTTTTACTTGCTTCAGCTATTGGTCTACGACCATGATGGGATACCACCTTGAAGGGTTTTAGTCAAACGAATCGATCCCATTACTTGCTATTAAGCCTGGTACCTATACTATCGACTTCTTTCGCCGAACCGCCGAATTACTTGGGCGTAAACAAACCTACACAGGTTAGCAAGTGGTGGTCTCTCTCTCTCTCTCTCTCTCTCTCTCTCTCTCTCTCTCTCTCACACACACACACACACACACACAACGAGCTTCTTACAATTTCCATCTACCAAATCTACTCACAAGATTTTTGTCAGCTCGAGGCTATACCCCGAACCATATGGTTTAAAAACAAACTTCTTACTACATAGTCACGCTTGCGCCTGTGATTGAAGTGTAGATTGACTAATGATCCGTTTTGCGACAGGCGCAGGCACAGTCCCAATAATTTTTCGAAGAGAGGGCACAAAGTCAGAAGGGAATACAAGTAAAACACAAGTCATTTAAAGAAAAAATTATATTTATAGAGGGAAGACTGTCGAGGGCTTCCAAAAGGCTGCTTGAAGACCGTATGCGACCCTGGGAGCCCGGTTGAGAACTGCTGGTTTAGACAATTTTATGATAGAGTATTTTGTTTAAATCCTAGTTCAGCTATGAATAAATACCTTCTAACTACGACCATTCAGTCTTTACACTCAGTTATATTATGCCTTTTTTTTTTAAGACGGTAGGGTGTGATTTGAGTGAGATTTAGCCTTCTAAACATGAACAAAACTAACACCTTCAAGTTTGCTACAAATATTAGGTATCATCATCCATAGAAGTGTTTCCTAGTGAATGCACGTCCTGAACTTAACAAAATATTCACCACTAGAACTGGCTCTGAAAGAGCCAGGTACCACTTCAGTTCCCAACAACTTACTTTCTACAGAGCTCTTCGATTATCAAATCAAATGATTATTGAAATACAAGCATCTTTTCCTATTGTAATGTTTTTGCTAATATTACATTTTACGACTCCGATGTTTTTTGTTTTTTTTTCTAGCGAAGTACTCTAAAACTTTGAGCTATTGATGCACGCATTGTATCTGCTTTCTCATGACTGAATACACCATATGTTACTTGTATAAATAATGATTTTGATGGTAGAGATAAATTGGTTGGAAGAATAAGTTAAGTCCATGTAGCGTGGCTGTGCTCTAGATTAAAAGACAGGGTTTGCTGCGAGAACGGCAGCGAGAAAGGATCCAGGATTAGTGTGGTAAGGGATAAAGGATCTAAAAACTAGAAGGTTGCGCAGATTACGATGATATTTGAAAAAAGGAGGGAGAAGTAACAGGACCATAGTAGACAAAACGAAATTTTCGTACGAGGGTGTGCTGGAGAGATAAGGTGGTCGGATGGTGTGTAAGGGAAAGAGAAAGTGGAGCGAATGTGATGCAACAGGGTGGAAGAGTGCTTAGTAGCGCAGCAACTTGGGAGTAACCACTTTGCGTAAAGTAGTAGTGGACTACAAGGTTCGATTGAGTATCAAAGACGGAGTTTCGGCTACAAAGGCAGCGAAGGAGGTGGAAATGAAAGCGATTCCAGATTTGGTGTGAATTGAGTAGGGTGAGTTGAAGTTGAAGTAAATGTGAGAGTCGATATATTTGTGAAAGACGAAGGTTTGGAGACTGGGGTAATCAATAGAAACAGAGTTGTTCAAAAAGTGAATAAAGTTAGAGAAATGGTGTTTGTGATACGCAGGTCAGGATAGAAAGAGTTGACGAAAGCGATGACGTTGAGCTGTTCATGGGTAAAGGAGGTGACATCGATGCAATCTTAAATATAATAACCGCGTAGCGCTGAGATCGATCCAGTCCCTCTACAGAAAGAGGGCCTTAATATCTTTAGTGAAAAGGAGCTAGGAGGAGTTAAAGAGAAAAAAAGGAGTTGAAGAGATGACGGGTGTAGTTGATGTCATGGATGTATGATGGAAAGGCTGCATCCAAGTTAGAGGGCAGCTAGTCGAGACAGCTACATTCGGAGACGATGTTGCCACAATGAAAATTGGTGTTTGGGTTTTGGAGAAATAGCCAGTGGAGTAATGTACTATGGGTGAAACTGGTGGCTGTGGGAGGGAAAGTAGAGGAGGTGATGAGTAGGCATATGATGGGGAACGTGCTGTTGGTTGAAATCTGTGTGATCGGAGAGCAATTTCCATTCGAATACGGGCGTGAGGAGCCACCGAATTGCTTCGTTTTTGTAGAGGTCAGGCTATCATACCATTATCCTTGTGGACCAGTTTGACTACTAAAGCATATCTGTATCGGAAGCAGCGGAGTGCACAGGTTCCGTCCGAGAGACGTAAAGGCGTCTTAAATGCTCCAGAAAATCGAAACGGTTAAGATCATTGCTCCACCAATTGGTAAATAGATCCAAGATCATGAATTATTTCGGGACAGACGTCTAGTAGGATGGACACTGGTTGAGATCCGTGAAACTGTCAGAGTTACTGAGCCCAATCTGTTCCTCTCGCACCACTCTGATACCTTGTCTTTCTTGCGTTTCTCCTCACTTTCCAGATCATTCTCCTTTGTAAATAAAATGTTATATGAATGTTTTTTTAAAAAATATTTAAAAATAGTTTTCAGGGTGTGTAATTCCCGTATCCTCTTGTCTTAAATGCCACCTCTTACTTCTGTCGTTTCAGAGGCTTTGACACTTTCAATATCCTGCTTTAATTTTAGCTTTCTCACTTTCTTCAACCTTGTACCTTAGATTTCTAACCCTCTTGTACCACCTCTCTTGCGATCTGACCTCCTCATTCGCCACATCAATTTCGAATCCCATCTTCATTTTTATCCTTCTGCCAAAGCAATAGCAGCACCTTCTCTCTTGCGACTTTCAGGTGAAAAACTAGGGCCTGAACCGTTAGTTTCATAATTCTTCTGACACAGAATTTATTGAACTTGTCAGTTATTCACGTCCGCATTAAGTTAAGAATAAAGATATTACAGTATAAATTAGAAGAGATATGGACAGTTATGCCTCAAGGCCAGACAAACCCCTCAAAAACTACCGGAAACATTGGGCTTGAAGGAATCACTCATCAATATCCAGAAACTACTTGTAACAACATGGTCAAATTCCTAGAATTTTGGAACTGGACACTATTATAACAATTCTAAAATCTAACAAAAGCCAGATGAAGTAACACATACAGACCATCATCCTTCAATCACTAGCGTAGCTAGAGTGTGTGCCGCCCGGGGCGGCCCTTCCGATTGCCGCCTCCGGAACCCCCCAAAAAACACATATTGCCTACAGCAGATCCAAAAGAACCGCCCCATTAAAAGTGCCGCTGGCAGCGGACCGCCCTTACTCCCTCCTAGCTACACTAGTGCCTTTCATGCACACCCTAAAAAATCCTAGAAAGGTTAATCTTTAACATTACTAATCCTCATACCCTTTTCTCCAGATCTCAATATGAATTTAAACTAAGGCAGCGACCTGGCAGAATCCTTAGGACGGCAGGCAAAATGCTTGGCGGCATTTCATCCGTCTTTACATTCTGAGTTCAAATTCAGCCGATTTCGACTTTGCCCTTCATTTTTTTGGGATCAATAAAATAAGTACCAGTTGAGAACTGGGGTCGATGTAATCGACTTACTTCCTCTCACGCACTTGCGCTCGAAATTGAAACCAATATGAATTCAGACAACTAGTCTCTACCGTCACACTACTCACAAGCCTAACAAGGAATACACAAAGATTTCAACAAGAAAAAGAAAAAAAAAAAGCCCTCTCAAACCTGCTATTCTAACTATTATCGACATCAGTAAAGATTTTGACTTTATTTCTTGTTATCCATTCAAACAAAAAGTACATAACATCATCTTAAGAAACATTACAAAACATTAACAAACAATTACTACTCATGCCTCTAAACCTGTACAAGAACAACACTTCTAGAACATGCAATTTTTCGAATCGGGTAAACGAATCTGTCCTCTCGCCCACACCTTTCTACAAACACTGCTGCACTACTTCAACCTTACTTAAATCAGCAAGATAATTGGCTCCGCAGCACCCATTAATCTACTGTCTTCCTTCTTACTAGCAGCACCATAGAGCATCAGTCACACTCAACATAAACATCATGCACAGAAGATAAAAACAATAGAAATTACATACAACGCCTCCACAACCTTTATATAAAGCATAGTAAAGAAAGCAAAAAGATTCACAAATATATTTTAGGCAATTCACAGGTATCACATTTATTAACAGAAAGAAAGGATCTTTTCAGTTTGAACGGCAGATTTTAAAAATAATTTCCATGTAACTTTTAAACACTTTTAAACTTCGTATACTGGTAGAATGTGTTTATAAAACATCTTTTTCTCTTGGCTTTATTGAGAAAATTATGTAGTTTGTAAGTTATTGGTAAGATATTTTCTTCAATTTCGGCAATTTCAACCAATCATTGACGTCTATTGAAGTGAAAACATTCTCTGCCATAAACATTTTCTGGCGGTGTCATGAAAAAAACATACCCTTCCCCCACCCCTAACTACCCCTACTAACCCTAACTCTAACCCTAACACTAAAACGGATTGAAATGCAACAGATCGACACTAGGGTCATAATTATGGGTGACATTTTCATATGACACTGCCAGAAAATGTTGTTTACACTCTACGGCAGAAATCGTTTCAGCTCAATAGACGTCATTGATTGGTTGAACTTGCAGAAATTGAAGAAAATATCTTACAAATATCTTACAAACCACTGAATTTTCTCAAAAAAGCCAAGGGAAAAAGATGTTTTATGAACACATTCTACCAGTATAATAATTTAAAAATTTTTAATTACATGGAAATTATTAAAAAAATCTGCCGTTCAAACCGAAAAGATCCGAAAGAAATAACAATAATGGTGTACAAAATACTCCTTTCTACCATTGGTACAAGGCCAGAAATTTTAGGGAAGGAGCTATTCGATTACATCGATCCCAGCGTTCAACTAGTACTTATTTCATCCTCCCTCGAAAGGATGAAAGTCAATGTCGATCTCGGCGGAATTTGAACTCGGAACATACAGATGGACGAAATGCTAGTAAGCATTAGTCTTGCGTGCAAAAGATTCTGCAAGCTCGCCGCCTTGATGATGTACAAATAATAAAGAATTAGATTCTTCATAGACTCTGCTAGTTCTCACTCTTTCTGCAACAAACCACAATAAATTACAAAGAATTCAAAACACTGAACTGCATACATAGATCACTCTTGGAGACTACTTACACAACGAAACAAAATTACGAGAAATAAAAGACCACTGGATATACGAAGGACATAGTCTGTTACGATGGCAGCTTCAACCCTACGACGTGAAACACCACCTTTAAACACCTAGACACACAGTGGCGGCTCGTAGATAAAATTAGTTGGTGTACTGCTTCAGAAAATTTTTATCCTTGTTTTAATATTGTGTTAAAGGAAACAAACATACAAAAAGAAAATTTATACATAAACTTGATCGGTTCGCGTTTTAGCCACTGCCGGGCAGTGTGTTTTATTTGTTCTCTGAACACCGCCGCTAATTCCCCCTTGTTTTTCAAAAATCTTCCCCATATCACAAAATAGGGCGGGGGAGGGGGGTGCCCTATTTTCCAAATCCTGGCAGCACCGCTGAAGCTAGAAGCAGGATAATAATCTAATTCTACACTTTATCACATTCAAAAATATAAACACGTTTTTAAGCACAACACACGCGGAGTCAAAAAGAAACACTACCTTTCACCGGCACTGCGTGAATGATAGTGCTCTCTCTCTCTATCTCTAGCGTGAAGCTTCCTATCTCAGACATGTGAGCATGCGCACAACAGCCAAACACCGCGTCGCTGGAACTGTGAAGCGCACAGTTCTCTACAAGGATTTTTGTATTTTTTTCATAGAGTAGGGGATGGCTACTGACATTAAGCTTAAGGATCATATAATGTACAAGTATGAAGAAAGAATTAAAGAAAAAAGGACTCATTATGTTATCGATAATATCGAGTGGAAATAAGGGGTGCTACAGTCCCGCAGTTCCTATACACAAGCCGCCATTGTAGACACATAAAAAAGTAAAAACTCCTCTTCGGTCACGAATGACGATGGGATTGCACCTAGAAAGTTTTTCCCCAAGGGCAATATTGTTTATGGAAGACCAGCAGTCACCCATGCATACCAGTCTCCCTTCTCCACGCCACCGATGCCTTCCAAGGAAAAGGCAAAGGCTAATACAGCTTGGGTACCAGTGACGTCGCAACTCATTTCTACAGCTGAGTGAACTGGAGCAAAGTGAAAATAAAGTATATTGCTCAAGAACACAACACACAGCCCAGTCTGGGAATTGAACTCACTATTTCATGATTGTGAGCCCGACGCTCTAACTACTTAGCCATGCGCTTTCACCAGACGCATATTCAACATCCCTATTACTGCAGCATCAAGCTAAAGAAAAGTCTTTATGTGATCCCACGAATTACTAGAAATAGCGAGTAAATCTCTTTCAAATTACGCCCTGCCATCTTAAGAAGGAACATATTTGATAATGAGGTCTTGGATTCTCTGCTTGTAGAAAAAACGGGATGATCACAGCTGGAGTGTTTTTGATCATTAACCCGTTCAACCAAGGCCAGCCTGGGGTTAAACATCGTTTATTTTAAATTGATGTGTATTCATCCAATATCAATGAGTAGCGAATCCCCAGCGCTACTTCTTTTTCGAAATAATGAATAAGTTACTCTTTCTTGGTTATATAATAATTCATTACCATATTCCTGACTCCGTTTGCAAATGTTGGTTGTAATTTATCATATTTGCCACTTTGACTATGAAGATTTCTTTGTATAAAATCGCTTTTGGCGATTGCATTGAAAGAGAATCCATCCATAGCAGCTAACTTTGAAACTTCTTCCATTGATTTCTTAAAAAGTGTTCCATTGTTCTTGTCATTTTCACAGGAGGTTGGTTTGCATCTTGATTTATGTCGATTTGATGAATTTTCTTCAAGTGCAAGATCAGAGACGTAGTAGATCCTCCAGAAGACTTCATGATCTTATCACACTTATTGCATTGAGCTTCATCTTTGTTTTTCCTAGCTAAAAAAATTCCAAACAGTTGATTTTCTTTTTATCATGCTAGGGCTAATGAAAATAATTAAGAAAAAATTTAGTTAGTGTTACTTCCTTGAAATGAATCTGGAACTGGTTATTACATATGCTCAACCGGAAAGATCACCTGACTGAAGATAAACAGCATCCCCTTGACTTGCTATGAATAAACTCTGCTACCTCCAAATTCAAAGAGTCAGCCAGGGGTTAGCGAAGGAAATGACAAGGTGCTGATCTAAGGTTCAAGGGGAGAGAAAGTTAGAATTGATATGTTGCGATATATTTCAATGAAACAGACAGCAATTTCAACTTAAATCGACCGACAATAGTTCAGTTAGTTCAGTTTCAACGATATTTCTTCAAAAGAAAAAAATGGAGAAATGTTTTGCGAAAAAAAAAAAAAAAATGAAACAGCAAGCATTAAAATCAGTTTTGGCAAATCCGTTTCGGTTTTACTGATCATAATATAAAACCGGTTTCGAGGCCTACTTGCGACGTCATCATCATCATCATCATCATTGTTCGACCGTGGTCGAGACAATGGAATTTACTATGTTACGCCAGACTTCACGGTCCATCATAGCATTACGGAGGTCCTGTTGCTGGATGCCTGTATCCCTGGAGATTAC
>NC_043000.1:10430268-10545268 GCF_006345805.1 Octopus sinensis | reverse complement strand
AAAAGCTACCCTCAAGCATTTCCACTACTACTTGAATAAAACTTTAGCTAATTATTGAAGTATCTCAGGTGGTTGTATGTAAGTTATTATCTGCTGAAAAAATAATGAACAGATAAGAGTAGTTGTGAACGCAGTTTTAGAGGGAAAATTGAGGGATGAAAATATCTTACTAAACGAAGGTGTAATGACACATAACCTCTGTCGCAGCAAGGTAATTCCATGTAGGGAGCTGAACTCAGAGGTGTTTATAAGCCCGTCAAAATATTCTAGAACATTCTATGAAACATTTGGGTGCGAAAATGAAACTATTCATTTTGTTTCCTACTGCCCTACAAAATGTAACGTTAAATTATGCCAAAACTGATTGGCTGGAAAAAATATAAGTAAACTGGTTAATATAACCAAATATTGAATTATTAATCATTAGAAGCATCTATCTCTAGTCAATACTGCCAAATACAGTAATATTATTCGCCAGCAGTTTTGACTTTTGCAGTGAAACATTTCAAGTTCGAATTCAAGAAAGACTATCTGCAATAAATTAAAAAGGATGATCGTCTTTTGCAGCTTGTCGCAATTGAGTAATTAGCACCGTTCACTGTTAGAGATACACAATGAATGCCTTAAGTAAAACACCTTGCGCAACGGTTAATACCTATTCGGCAAATACAGCCTAATGGCGATGGTGTTGATCTTCAAGAAGTGGTTATATAAAGTCCCCAAATCAGATCAGAATTGTAAGAAGATTTGAAAAGCCTAATGCTGATAATGTGGTTCTCATGAATTAGTAGCATCAAGTGCATGGTTTGAACGAAATGTTAAAATTGGGGAGGATGTTAAAAGCCTAGCGTTTAAAGGAGGAAAATATGATAGTTAGGTAGTGATTTGTACACGCCTAGCTCTCATAGTTTGTTTCCATTATTAAACTCAGCTAACCTACATATTAACTATCAAAACAGCAATTCGAGATGTAGCAGAAATTATTAACACTTCCTCCTATTAGCCTAATTCATCTCTTATTATAAAAGGCAGATTTTATCTGCCTCCCTTTGGGAGTTATACAAATCTACAATATAGGATTTCTTCAATTACAATTTACCTACCATTTTTAAGAGTACAATGCATCGCGTCATGCCAGGTCCAGTTTTTAAAATTTAAACTCCAATTAAGCAAAATTTACAGAAAACTCACATTCTGGTGTGTGTGTCAAATGCTTTTCTTAGTCTGGTTTACACCACACGCAAACGCACACACACAGTGGGCAACGAATAAAGTGAAACTAGATGTAATATTTGTTTCTCTCTATCACGCTGATAGATACATGAGTAAAATGTATGGGAAGCTAACACATAAGAGTGAGTGAAAATGTTCTTGGAAGAGAGTAAATAGCCAGAGATAGTGATTTGAGGAAGACTTTAAATAACCGTAGTGGCTTGTGTTAGTAATAAAGTAAACATACACTCATACATACATACATACATACATACATACATACATACATACATACACACACACACACAGAGATACATACATACATACATACACACACACATACATACATACACACATACATACATACATACATACATACATATACATACATACATATACATACATACATACACACACACACACACATACACACACACACAGTATTGAAGCTTGAGAACAATCAGATACATTTGCAACACATCTGTTGAAAATATTATTGTTCACACACATACATATACATATATACATACAGACAGACAGACAGATAGACACACACACACACACACATGATCCAGCATGGCCACAACCTCAAGGCTGAAACATATAAAAGAATAACAGAATATAAATGTGTGCATGTGTGTGTGTGAGAGAGAGAGTGTGTGTGTGTATATGTATGTATGTATGTATGTATGTATGTATGTATGTATGTATATAATAATGCGGTTTTTTCAACAGCTTGAACTAAAAGTCAGAGGGGAATGGGATAAACTACTTATATTAACTTGCTATAAAAGCAGGTAGTAATTTTATCTTGTCCTTATTCATAGTGCAAGTTTTGAAGAGTGCATTTCGATTTTAACAGCTATTTTTTTCAAAGCTATATTGGAACAGCCTAGAAGACGAGCCTCATCCTGAAAGATCTGTAGAACTCGACAAGGACTTCCTGAAAACCCTGGTGGAACAAAATCTCATCGTAACTGTTGAGGAACTAGCAGAGAAGCTTGGATTTGGTCATTCAACCATTCATTGAGACCTGTGTGCTATCGGAAAAGTCAGCAAATTGGGTCAATGGGTTCCTCACGAACTTTCCGAGTCTAATTGCATGCAGAGAGTGAATGTATGCTTTTCTTTGCTGTCACATCTCACCACTACTGCGCTATGTATATCTATATATATAAAACTGTAGTTGTGTGAGTGTCTGTCCCCTTCGATTTAGATTCCTAACTACTCCCACATTTTGCGGTGCAGTTTAACCAAATTCGGGTATCTTATAGTCGTGATTCATATCGAGCCCGTCTGAGTATTAGCGCGCGTCTACGATGAGTCTACGATTTAAAAATAATTTAACATCATTTTTTATTCCATTTTTAATGCATAATTTTTCGTGTGTCGATGGCGGCGGAGTTGGCGTCCACGCTCACACCTGCACCTGTGGGGAAGGGAGTGTAAGGAAATCAACGTCGTAATGCGTTGTCAAGGAGACCAGCGTTCTTTTAGAACAACGACTTCATGGCTTGGAGACACCAAAACAGAAATGGCTAAGAAAGCGTCTACATGAGTCTACGATTTAAAAAAAAAATTACCATCGTTTTTTTCCCATTTTAATGCATTTTTTCGCTATTATATAAGGGAAGTAACTCTCTAAAAATGTCTACGATGAGTCAACGATTTTTCAAAAAATTTACCATCATATTTTTTCCATTTTTAATGCATTTTTTGCTCTTTTTTGGCTATAACTCTCTAAAAATGCTTATATAGTTATTTCCCTTACAAACCCGAGCAACGCCGGGTGATACTGCTAGTTTCTTATATGAATTTTCAGCAAAGGCTGAATTGATCCAACAATCTCGTCTTGACGCTTTACATTGGCTAAAACTGGCTAAAAAATTGGCCAATCAGTGCGACACCCCCAGCAACTTTTCTCGGAAGTCTTATCCCAGCCTATGGTTGTTTTCAAAATCTGTATCATATTTGCAGGCACGGTCTCTCATTGTCATGGCGGACTAACCTAGTATGCACGCAACTCTCTCTCTCTCAATTTTCACTGACGTTTTTAGCAAAGAACTTCAGTTTGAATTTTACATACTAGTTGAACATAATACGAAACTTTCAACTTTATTCTGTTAATAAATGCTTGTACATGAAAAGAATTTATTGTTTAGGAAAGAACATTCACGAATTTTTGCTGTAAAAACTATTAGATCGACGTGCTTTTAATAAATAAAAGATATTGTATTGCAAACCCACCTTTCCCGCCCTATGGGTAACTTTCAATCATCCCATTTTCCATCGAGTTAAAAATTTCTCCGTTAAAATTGTACAAAGCTACGGTTTTCTTTCAGGTTGTTACATTCATTGTTTGAATATTAATATACACGCGAGATTTATAGGGTCGCAGAATAAGTGTCTTCAATTCATTAACGTAGTGTCGGGATCCTTTCTGTTTGGCTGCCACTTTTCGATTTCTTCGATTTTTGTTCCAATTGGTTTCATATTTGATGTGTTGATGTAGTTTTGTATGGAATTAATTTTTGTTATAAATCTATAAATAACAAGTTTATAACTTTAAAGTTTGGGAATTTTGGGTAATTCTAGCCAGTCGAAAGCCACAGACATATAGCTGCCTGTGTCCATAGTAACAAGCCAAGCTGTTACGGAGCTGCTTACCCACATGGTCGTTCTTCGCTTATAAAATGCATAAAACACAGGGACCGTGATATGTGTTAAAATTAATAGTTAAATAAGCCTTATATCACACACCAAGATATTTTTAGTTAGTTTTTGCATAATCGTATGAATTCTCGCGTATAGAATACAAATTCACAAAAATTTTCTGAAAATTCCAAAAATTAAATATATGGCGTGCATAAAGCAGAATTCTGCCAATATTTCATTTGTTTACAGTTGACAACATGTGCAGTCAGACACAAAATGATAGCTTCCAAATCCTGTTTTCCAACTGGGTAAAAATAATCAAACTTTAAACTTCTGTAACTTTTTTTTTTAATTTTCTGGAAAAAGTGAATTAGCCTCTGAGATTCAGCGTGGAAAATTACATCAATACACCAAATTTAAAAATTTTTACCAAACTTTAAAATTTCCACAGGCACAGTCAAACAGAAAAGATCCCAATGTCGCATTAAGAAAACAGGAGAGTCAGAAGGACTAATACTTTAGTGCAGAGTTTTATTCATTAATTCTTCATTGGTAGTACACAGTTTTAAGTAGACTGTATATGATAATAAGAACAACTACATTAATTTTTATTTAAATTTTCTTACATTTTTATTACGTCACATCATTTATATTTGTATTTGTACACAACAAGAATTTAATGAAACAACATTCATGAAATAAAGAAAATAATAGAGTGGAACGAATTTTCTTTAATATTACTTCTATAATATTATGGTGAGATGATATTATGAAAGTAGTTCATAGTTATTGATAACAAAATAAATAGAAAGAGTTTAAATTATTGTATTTAAGCAATGTGTATGCTTGTATGTGTTTGTGTGTGTGTGTGTGTGTGTGTGTATGATTTGACACTATAGTCAAGGTTGGTAGATTTTTATTGAATACAATACTAGCATGTTAAGTAAGAAAAATGAAAGTGGGAGAAAGATCAACTTACTTTAGCAGAGAGACAGCTTTGTGTGGATTGCTGAATGGTTCTAGTCTGAGATGAAATGCACCGACTTTTTATGACTGCAAGCAAAAGTTTCCAGAACCTTCAACTAAACTATTTGGTAGAAAAACACACTCATTTCCTTTGAAATTCATCTGATCAACTGTAACAAGTCAGTCAATGCTGATTGGTCAAGCCATATTCGTGTAGGCATTCATTAAGTGTCTACAAAAGTGTGCCCCATCAACTTTTCTCTTGTAAGCAATTTTTTTTCAAATTTTATGTAGATAATTGTAATCTACACTATTGAAAACATACCTTTGGAAAATTTCACTAAAAGATGTGCATTTAACTAAAAGATGTCCAGTGGGGGCAGGGAATGATCCTCCAAAGCAAATTTTTTTCTAAGTTTTTCCCCAACAAACAATCATAATTGACACAATCTAAAATGTATCTCTGAAAAATTTCATTAGAAAAACATTTTAAAGAAAGTTATGGGGAAACAAAGTTGGGAGTGGGACACACTACTGTAGTTATACCAAACAATATTTATTTAAGTACTTGGGCAATGTCATCTAAAGTTTAGTAAGTTATATGAAATAAATAAGGGCTAAACATTTGTCTCAATTTTGTTTTAGTTTTTAATATAGAATTATTTTTTGAGTGTAAGGTCACAATTGGAAAGTCCTTTTTTTAAATTTGGAATTGAGCAATCAGAAGTATTGCTCTGCACTTTCTTGACCTTTCTGTCCATAATTCATCCTTCTAAGTTCTATTATAAAATAGAGAAAAGGTAGGGGCAGGTTATATTTTTAAATATCAGTCATTCCTTCCAAGGTACACTTCATTCTCACTCTTCTCCACAATACGCCAACTCCAGACATTTACATTTGTAGATCAAACATTTACTCTGGTAACTCAAACAGTACAATATGTTTTAGTCTTATCAAACATTGTCAATATGGTGGATTAATTTTTATCAACTGATCAAGCTTAGTATAAGCTACAGGAATTGACAAAACTTCTTAGTCTATATGCTTTAAGGAAGGAAAGCCTGATCTTTGTGGGCAAGAGACAACAATGGATATTGTAATAGAAGTTCTAGCCAAATTTGTAACCTGAACTTTTGGTGTACTGAAAATTTTTGTCACATTATCAGGTGAGCTTCAATTAACTAAACTATGTTAATGAAGCCATACAAATTGTAGCCCGTGAACAAAGAGCAGACTTTCTCCTAGGCACACAAATTTATTACATGAGATTAATTCTGAATCTTTTGAAATTTTCTCTCTATTTTTGAGACTTGCTAACAATTGCTATTTGTTTTTGTTTTCTTTTTCCTAAAAAAAGGTAAATTTTAAATAATTAAGAATTTTTTTTGTGAATGGTATTTAGTAAAACACCTTTAACTTATTTATTTAAATTCATGTCATTGTTCCACTCAAGTTATTTCCTTTATATCAATTCATTTATTGGTTACTGAATAGTTAATTCACCTAGAACAATATAAGTTATGTCATTCATTGGAGTTGTTTGTATATCATATATGGATAATCTTATGTCTTTATTTACTCATAAAATGTTTGATAGAAAACTATAACCAATATTATATACTACTATATAATACTACATAAAATACTGATAACAAATATACCTCATTCCAGATAACAATTCAAGCAATATAAAATTAAGATTAGAGAAACAGAATTACAGAATCATATGCAGTTATTTATTGTGTATATTTTCACTAAGTTGTCATATAACCTTTGACTAATCTTAATGTTTCTTGTTATTCCAGGTCACTCATCATAAGCAATATCCTGAAAATACTACCTTTGTATATTCCTACTTTGAAAGCAGAGGTGGAAAATTTCCAAAGACAGTTTTCTTTGGTTTGCAGTATTTAATAAAGCGATGGCTTGTGGGTCCTGTTGTGACTAAAGAAAAAATTCAAGAAGCTAAAGAAATTTATAATTTACATTTCGGGCAAGATTTATTCAATGAAGAAGGTTGGAACTATATCTTAGAGGTTTGTTATTAAAGTTTGCATATTTTCAGTAGTTATAAATTTCTTGACATTATATATATATATATATATATATATATATAAAAAGTGTTAAATTTGTAGTATTACTCAATTTAAACAAAATATAATGATAATTTATAATGAAAATAGTGTTTTTTATTGCTTCTGTTATAAATGTTAGTCCAAATGATTGTACTTATGTAAGTAGAAGAGATGAACAAGTTGCTTAATTTAAGATAATTTATATTTAATGTGTCACTGTGATTAAGGGATGAGAATGAGATTTATCTGTTGCTAATTGATAATGATGAAAGATGACAAAAATTAAGAAAGATTTAATGGACAAATAAATCTTTGTCATGTATGTCTGAAGGTTATATAAGTTGTTTAACTAATGAGTTTCTTCAGCATAAGAAAACAAAACTTACGATGATGTCATTTTGTATCTATGTACAAAATGATAATTTTAGATCAACATAACTGATATGTGAAGACAAATATTTCTTGACTATTTACTTCTGATAGTGAGCTTTGTACTCACTGTAATATATAAATTTCCCCCCTTTTATGTTATAAAAAGCTCTCCATCTTCACTATTTTGTTATTTTACTTCTTTAGCACAATGCTTCAATTTAGCTACACTGCTCTTCTATAATTAATATTCATAGTTTTATCCTGGGTAGATACTGTCTACCTTATCTAGTCAGAGGAGATGTCCTTAAATAACTGCCTACTTTTACCCTCACATAATGATAAAGTTGCTAACAACTACTTGGTATAGTAGTTGGAAAGGCATTCAGCAGTAAAACCCTTGCTAGAAGAAAATCTGGTGACTTTTCCTATTGTTGTGTATGCCATAAGGCAAGAAACCTCGACAGAAGTGAGATGATTTGTGATCAATCCAAGCCATGTGAGTATGAAAAAAAGGACATAAAAATTATGGTTATTTATACAGTAGAGTATCTATTTTTATTAAAATATTACTCTATACAACTTCTGCTATAAAATCCTTTAATAAGAGATAAGTAATCTGTAAACTCTTTAAATAGAATAACCCTACATTTGGTACAGTTCCTATTCAAAGGGTTTGCATAGAGTATAACAATATTGAAAAGCTTAGCTAAACAGTGAAAGCACTTTTCCATGCTATAAGGTGGTTACAAATTCTCAGACTATTCAAAGACACTTCTCATCAATAATTGCTTATTGATCTTATCTTAAGTGGTTAAATAAATGTTACTACTGCAATATTCAGGTGTTTTGTGACAGATTTTCATACTTCTCACACTGATTTCCTCACTAAATATTTTGTATTAAAATCAAATATTAATATATAAATGACCAGCTGGAGATTCCACTATGTATTGTGAAAAAGTTGGAATATTTTCCTCATGTAGCAGCTGCAATTAGTATTTTTATTTCCAACTCCATAGCAACATAAATCCTGATGAGAAAAGCTAATATTAATATTGATTAAATCTAAATGTAGAATTGCCATAACTTTTATTTGACTTAATTCTCTTTATTACAAACCAACTTCTTACATAAACATAAACACAAAAGAGAAAGTAAATAGGAAGTTGGGATGTTCAAGCTTTTATAAAGGTAATTTGTGCTGTAAATAAAGGTGATTCCAACAGGAAATCATATGGTCTCAGACTCGGTTCACCCACCAACATTTTATTACTTATTAATGTTTTTAATGAAAAGGTTTGGCTGACTATTATACAGAAATTTCACCTGCTAGTTATTAGTTGAACAAGATATACTAAAGCAAACATTTCTCTATTAATAGCTAAAAACAACAGTTTTCAGAGCAATATTCATGTATATTTATATAATAACACCCACCTACATTTAGATTATGATAGTTATGCATCGACCATGACATACTTATTCCAGTGTGTATTATGGAAAATTTCTCAAAAGCTGTTCTTCACTCCATGCTTTACCAGTTACACATAATTTAACTGCAGCCAAAAGGATCTCCAGTTGTCATAGAAACCATGCTGGGGAGCCTAGAATTACCTGTGTTCTAAAACTGTATCATTCCAGTTAATATATTATCTTCATGTTGAAAATTATTTATGGGTCTTTTTGTGAAGACATTTGTGTTCTGTTTTATGTGACATATAATAGCATAATAACTAGTTATTCTCAATTAACTAAAATTACTGTCAGGTGATTGACTTTAATATCACCATATATTACTACATCCTAGTCAGTGTCATAATATTGTTAGCCACTTTAGGTTAAACTACATGATTAAGTACCTATTATTTGTACAAACCCTTTGAAAAAAGTAATACTAATTTCTGTACATTCAGGTAATATATCCACCAAAATAGTATTAAATGATTGATTTTATTGCAAAAATGTGATATTTCAAAATAGATATAATAATTATTATCCTAAATTGCTGCTTAATTGGCTGGATTTTTATCCTCTTCAGTTGGTATTTAGTGTATTTCTAGGTACAGCAGTTTCTAAGGGTTAAATCTTTCTGTGATTTAAATTTCTGTATTGTTGTTATCATTTTATGTCTGTTTTTATAGTTATCAAGATATGAATGTTTGCGTTGAACATAGCATGATGTCAATTGGAATACATGAAAGAGGTTTAGGAAATTATTATTATTGTATTCTTAGACTGTGTAAAAAGTAGGTAGATTTATGAACATGTCAGAAATATTCCAAGTAAAGAAAAATGGACTGTTATATATATTATAGGGAAGAAACTTTGAGTAACTGTCAGTAAATAAATGGAAATTGTTGTTAAGTATCTAATGATGCAGTTATAATAAATAATCTTTTATGATTATATATAGTGAAGAGATTGAATGATGAAGTGAAGTAGTAACCCTAAAGATAATGATGATGACCAAAAAATCTGTAATATGAAGCAACGTGTTCCAAAATTTTTAAGGTGATAGAGAAAAGAGCTTCATTGGCTTCAAATGTTTCCCATAGATCAGAGCAGGCTTCTACTCTTCTCTCTTTCAAATTACATATCAATTGCCAAGATACTTTCTGAAACCCAAAATATTCCCTCATCTTCTGTAAAACATTGTGACCATAGTTCATGGATTGTGACTCATCCATCTGCACAACTCAGTTCATCCCCTTACTGGTAGTTCATGCTAGTCACAGTTGGTGGTTTTTTACTGTGTAGTGTCTTCAATACTGGTTTCTCCTTCAAACTTCTTCATCCATCTTAAACTACATCATGCCGATTCAGAGTTCATCTGTGTCTTCCACACTCTTCTCTGAACATAAAAAAAAATCTTACTATCACTTATAAACAACACATACTTCTGTGCAGATAATATGCTTCACTGCTTTTTCCATAGACACCATTCATTTATAGCTTAGGCACCGCATGCTATGTAGACAATACCTCTATGCACATAAACCTCAAAAACATCCTCCAGTAGGTGCATGGTCTCACTTAATAGCATTAACGTGCACTCAATGACATAATTAAAGCTTGCACCAGTTGGAGTGATCCTTGAATGCTCCCTCTGCCACTTAAATGCTGTCTAGGTTAGACGATCTCCGCTTTAGCTATGCTAGTATTCAATACAAACCCTGAAATACATCTGCCACACTACATCTTTCTTACTCATCAACAACACACAAAATATACGACCTACATTAACACACAGTTCACATGAACAGTACTTTACAGCTGCTACAAGCAAAAACATTTGAAGTGATAAATAATGGGAATTTTAGATTCTACATAATAATGGAAATAGTTTATTTATTTAGTGTTTTACATATTTCTATGCAGGCTTGAGCTGTAATCCTGAGCATATTTTGACATTAGCATTGGCTTATTGGCATGACTTTTTATAATTGGTCACCTTCTTTATTGCTTAACAGTCAACCACCTTAAATTTAAAACCACCGAATCATTTATTTTAAAATCAAAGTATATATATATATATATATATATTAATGTCTTAAATTTTACTGAGAAACAAATGGCCACACAACTGATCCAATCCATATTTGTAAGAACTTTCTTGTAATCCTGATGCAAAAAACTCACCAACTTTCCCCTTGATAAACAAAACAGGTTTTACTTTTTCACTGCTATGAAAAGGACATCCTGGTACATGTTCTTGGTTATTTAGTATCGTGGCCAGCTATTTTGTGTGTGTGTGTGTGTGTGTACACATGAAATAGCTGGTAACACTCTTGAATAACCAAGAATATACATATATATATATATATATATATATATATATATATTATATATATATATATATATATATATATACACATTATATATACATATATATATATATACACATATACATGTATGTGTGCGTGTGTGTGTGTATATATATATATATATATACATACACATATATTTTTTTCTTAGAGTCTTGCTAGAGAAACAGGTTATTCTCGTTTTATTGATTTCTGATATTCAAATATTTATTAGTCAGTTTTATTGCATCAATTTTGCGTTTATAAACTAATAATAAAAGTGATTTGAATTCTTTTTTATTACTGTTGTTACTGATGAGATTGGAATAAGCCCATCTAACTTTTCTGAGTTCAATTCATGGTAGAGCAAATTTTACATTTAGTTCTTTCAGAAGTTTTTAAAAGAAGAACTTGTAATAGGTGCATGTGTGACTGTGTGGTTAAGAAACTTGCTCCACCCAAGTAGTCCTGAGTTCAATCCCACTATGGTATCTTGAGCCAACCCATACCTTGCAAACAGATTTGGTACAATGAAACTGAAAGAAACCCTTTGTATACACACACACACACACACACACACACACACACACACACACACACACATTCACTCTTATATACAAACACACACATTATATATATATATATATATATACACATTATATATACATATATAGAGTGTCCCAAAAAGATGTATACACACTTTAAATTATTGTAAAGTAGGTGATTATTAAAATACATCACATTTTCAAAATTTAATAGAATCTACTGATATTATTTTATTGTTTTGTCAATGCCTGTTTTTCAAACTGATATCCATTCTGGTCCAGGCCCTGCTTACAACGCAAAGTAATGGAATTGCAAATATCCTGAAACAATTCGTTTGATATTTGTGCGCATTCTCATTCAATGGCTGCTCTCAAATCAGTGACTGTCACAGGTTTCATAGCGTAGACTTTGTCTTTTAGGTATCCCCATAAAAAGAAGTTTAGTGGTGTGAGGTCTGGTGAATGCAGAAGGCATTCAATGAAACCCCTTCATCCAATCCACCAGTTTGGCAGGATCTCATCAAGGAAGAATCTAACATAACAATGGTAGTGTGGGGGTGTCCCATCTTGCTGAAAATAAAACTCCTCATCTTCAAAGTCTTCTCTAATGCTTGGCATGACAGACTGTTGCAGCAAGTTCAAGTAAACAGTACCAGTTACAGTAGCATCAAAAAAGAGTGGTCCAATTAATCCTCTTGATGATGCCAAACCACATTGTAAATTAACAAGGTGTTCCAGCATAACAAGTGGATTCTCAGGTCCCCAGTAGGTGCAATTGTAGCGGTTAATTGAACCATTTAATTTGAATGTGGCCTCATCACTCCACACAATGTTTGTTGGAAAGTGTGCATCTTCTACACATCATGCCAAGTACCACTTGCAATACTGCCCTCTTTGGTCTGGATCATCATCATTAATAGCATGGACTAATCTTGGAATGTAACTTTACCATTGACAATGCTTCAAAATGCTTTGGACAGACGATTTTGGAATACCCACCTCATGACTCGCTTGCCACACAGATTTTCTTGGAGTTTGGTGATTCGTTTCCAGTACTCTTTCTTGCTTTGTTGGGGTTGTTGATGTTCGTGATCTTCTGGAATGCTTCCTGTGGACATTCTGAACAGTTCCATTGGTTTCAAACTTATCTCTAATTTGAGTGATGGTAAATCGCATTTGTGGATCTGTTTGAAACTCCCTCCTAAACTGTCTTTGCACTTCAACTGCATTTTCACATTTCCAGTAGCATTTAGAATGAATTTCCTTTGTTCAAAGCTTAGTCTGACTGCCATTATTAATTCCAGTGGGTTTCATCTGGAAAGAAAAAAACATCAGTTGAGTTATCAGCCTCTAAAGTGTGTACACCTGCCCCAACAAGCCAAACTACATCTCTTCTCTTCCTCACATTTCCTCTTTTCATACACTATATATTTCTTTACTACCTACAAGGGGCTAAACACAGAGAGGACAAACAAGGACAGACAAACGGATTAAGTCGATTACATCGACCCCAGTGTGTAACTGGTACTTAATTTATCGACCCCAAAAGGATGAAAGGCAAAGTCAACCTCAGCAGAATTTGAACTCAGAATGTAACAGCAGACGAAATACGGCTACACATTTTGCCCGGCGTGCTAACGTTTCTGCCAGCTTGCCACCGTCTACACTATACACTCTTTTCATACACTATACTTATGCTTATCTCTTGCTCTTGCCCCCCAGTCCTGTACTTACTGCCCTGCTCACTGTATCAATGCTAACCTGTTGTCCTCCACCCTCTCTATATACCCAAGTTGTACCAGTTACTGCATTCCCCAACACCACATTCTTTGCATTCATGTGTAGTCTCTACTCCCTACTCATATACCTTTGGTAATACCCTACCATTTATATTCTAACCCCACCACACACACCGACGTTGAGAGTATGCCCTGGCACTTCACCACCATCTATCTCTCTCTTGTTTTACTCTACCATCCCATTTATATTCTGATCCCATTTCCTTGTGAGTGTGCCCTGACACTTTGCCACCATCTCTCTCCTGCTCTCTCTCTTGCTCTTACTCTTTCCTGACTGGTTAATGACGTATCTCCTCTACAGCAACACACCTGTTTTTGTCCTCATTCTCCCTCTCTCTCACCAGGTAACCATATATCTCCTCCACAACAAGACACCTGTTTCTGTCTCTCTGTCACACTCTGACATTTCATCATCTGACACAAGATCACCTCCTCCTTTCTGAAAGGATCTTTCCCTTGCAAGTTACTTGGTGACCCTGCCAATGCTGGTGTCTCATAAAAAGCATCCAGTCTGCACTATAAAGTGGTTGGTGTTTGGAAGAGCGTCCAGCTGTAAAAACCATGCTAAAACAGTCCAACCCATGCTAGCATGGAAAGCAGACGTTAAATGATGATGATGATGATGATGATGATATAGTGTTAGAAGGGTGTATATATATATACATACATATATATATATATATATATATATAGTTGAAGAAAGCGAGCATAGGCTAAACCTAGCCTATGCTCGCTTTCTTCAACTATTTTGATGTCGCATGGTCAGAAAGTTCGAGGTACATAGCATTTGATATATATATATATATATATATATATATCGTGTTACAAGAGTGTATCTCTTTCTTTGTTGTTTTTTTTTCTTTTTATATTTATAATTTAGTGAGAAGAAGAAAGATAATATGTTAGACTTTTCAAGTTGTCCTAAATCTAAGAATAGGAGAAGCTAATACTATTAATGTTCGCTTTCAACTGTTGGTGTTCAGTTGTTGTAGGGAAAACATAGGTAAGCAGGGCACTCCAGTGGGATTCACCTAGAGGAGGAGGAAGGATTCATTTAAGTCTTTAGTATCTAGGTGTAACACATTAAAGATGGGGCTATAAATAAATGGGTTCAGAAGGAGAACATATAAAATCAACCATTCAGATTGTAGGAGTGGTAGGTGAGATAGAAAGATAAATCTTGGCAGTAGTTAAACTTGTAGAAAGTTGGTGAGTTTATCCAGTAAATGGACTGAAATTGTAAACTAAAATGTGTGTGTATGTGTGTGGGGAAATGTTTTGGATGTGTCAGCAACACTTCAGGTAAAACATTCACTAATGCAGTAATGTTAGAGCATTGGAAAGACGGCCTGACAGTTTTTGTTCTGTCTTTCTGCATTGTGAATTCAAATCATACCAAGATCAGCTTTGCTTTTCATTCTTTCAGAGTTGATAAAGTAAAGTACCAATCCAGTGTGGTGAGTTGGTGAAACTGTTTGAGGATCAGGCAAAATGCCATTTGGTATTTGGTGCAGTTCTCTATATTCTAAGTTCTTGTGTAGTAGACTTAATCTATCCAGTTTGAAACCAACAGCACCAGGTCCATGGATGCTTTTAGGAGAGAATACTCCAAGTATTCAAAGTAGGTCTCTGGTTTAAGGATAACTTCCTTCCTTCCTTCCTTCCTTCCTTAGACGTTCTGAAAATTAAGGATTAGGTGTACTGCCCTCCTCTCCTCACTGACTAAGCTGTAAAATATACAACTTTGTATATAGTGAACATTTGTTAAAAGCTGATGAATTTTCTTGTCCTTGAAAAAGGGCCTGGAAAATCTTTGTGATACAATTTTGTCTATATTACCTTAGTCTGAATGTCATGAAAGATTGTGAAAGATAGTCAATAATGGAATTTATTGGTTGTGTTGCAGTTTTATCTATGGGTTGCCCATGACTAATGAGCACCTGCATGTTGGTCATGGCTAATAAACAACATTTTAAAAAATAAGCCAGGTGTGATTCAAGACAGGATTTGCATGCTATTTTGCAGGCCAATCAGCTAAATTGTAAGCTACACCATTGGTTCAATTGTGTTTAAATTGTTTCTTCATGGATAATATGTGCATATAGTGACGAATGTGTTGTGGCTATTTGTGTCATTATTGTTTATCTCTAGATCTGATGATATTCAGAAGATTTATGATCACAGCTGTTTCAGTCGTGATTGTTCTATATTTTATTCAGACATAGTGAATCTAGTATCATATTATCCAATATTTGCTTTTTTAAGGTAGTAAGGTGAGATTTGAAGAAGGTTTGGTTGTTTTTTCTTGCAGTATGGATTATCACACAGAGGCTCTATTTGTAGGTATGTTTTCTAGGGATGTGTAATTTTAATACTCTTGAATGAGACTAGGTTATGTTTTGAGTTGTTTAATTTGTTATTGTTTAGCTCCAGGTAAGCTCTAAATGAATAGGCAGATTTATGAGGTTAGAATTGCTCCAGCTGTGACCATCTGGTTCTCTCTTTTGTGTGTGTGTGTGTGTGTGTGTGTGTTGTTTTCAGTGAGTGTATCTAGAGTTACATTATTTGAGTCCATTTTAAAAGATAAGTAGGTTGTAATTTCAGTGAGATTATAGCTGCTATTGAGCAAACCATGTAGCTACATTAAAGGCTTTATCACTGACTCAATTGTCCTTAAAGTCTTTTTACATGGATAATGGGTGCATCTTCTAAGAATTAATGCAGTGTCTGTATATGAGGTCTATTTACAAAGAAAAAAATTCTGAAGTTTATCCTGATGCTGTATAATTTCTAAACAAACAATGAAAGGTCTTCTGAATCTGATGACTGAGATGTATATATTTACATGTCTCTTGTCCCTTTCCTTTAGTTTACATTATCATCATCCTCATCATCATTTTAATGACTACTTTTCTGTGTTTGCATGGCTCTGACATAGTTTACTGAGGCAGATCTTCTATAGCCAGATCCGTGCCAGCACCACATAAAACGCACCTGTACAAGTGCCATGTTTAAAGCACCTTTGCTGATGTCACATTAAAAGCACTTGTGCCAGTGCCGTGTTACAAAAAGCACCTGTCAAACTGATATTGTAATGATAGGATTGTTTATTTTTAGAATGACATTGATAACCCTTTTGTTACCATATTTCTGTTGTGAGGCTCTGTATTTCTTTCAATTAATTTTAGATATAACAAAGAATTTAGTAATACAACTTATCATGAAGCTAGTGTTAGGAACATAAATTGTGACTAATGTTTTGTGGAAGATTTTAATTCAGAACTTTTGTAAACAAGACATTTATACTACTAAGCCAGAGGAGGTTTCAGCCGCGCTGGTATCAAAAGGCTTAAGTAAGAATGAGTGGCTGGATCTGGCTAGTTTGAACATTAAAAAAGGTATAATATATAGGTCAGACATGGCCAGTTTAAATTCTAAAGGGATAAGTGTTGTTGATAAACACTAAAACTCTGCATTATCCCCCAGTTATCACTTTAATGTTTAACTACATTTTTACTTTGCATAATATTACCTAGTAGGTAATAATACAAATGGGTAAGTCACAAAGCAGATACATTATGGTATTGACTTGACACATTGACACCCCATATTTCTGCTTTCAAATCTACTTAAATCAACTTTACTTTCCATCCTTTTATTGTCAATAGTATAAGTACTAGTAATACATTGAAGTAAATAACAATGGGCTTTTCTTCTTACCATAAAATATTGGCCATAAACCAATTTAAATGAGAGCTTTATTGTGTAGTGAACCAATAGGGAAGCAAAATATGAAATCTGTCACATGTTTGTGTTATAACCAGTACAAGAATGCAAGAACTAAGGTCTATGGGTTTGATGATTCCCTAACAGAAGAAGATAAGTTAACCACTTCTACAGACAGCTTTAGTGACTTCGTAATGTTTAAGATGTGAAAGGAAAGGTTAGAGACTCATCTCATCTAACTGCCTCAGCACAAAGGGATTTTTCTGTCTCTTTATAAATGTTAGATTACATGGTGCCTATGTAAAAAGTAGGATAACATGTAGTCTGGAAAGTGGGGTTATGCAATCTGAGTAAAGTAATAATTAGAGATGAATGACAAGTTTAATCTGTTGCAAACTGGACATTGAGACTTTGTGAAAGTGATTTTGAGAATGCAATTGAATTAACAAAGGGCGGTATTTGTGGGAGACAACTTGAAAAACTGAAGTGTAAAATGATGAAAATAATGATGACAATGATGATGATGATAGCAGCCACAGTGACAATGGTATCAACAATGATGGCAATGGTGGTGATTATGGTAATTATTAAGACAATCATGATGTGAGAAATAAATTTTGTTGTATTCTTAATTATCGTGACTTTTTAAATATGAATACTCATACTTATTTCCTGTTTTGGTACGTTAGGAACATGATGGTCACCTGCCATTACGAATCAAGGCTGTCCCAGAAGGAACTATAATTCCTTACAAGAATGTATTGTTTACTGTTGAAAATACTGACCCAAAATGCTTCTGGCTTACAAACTATTTCGAGGTAATCAGTTATTTTCCTTCTTTTCAAAGTTGAATGCTTCTATAGAAAGCTTTTATTTTCTTCTTTAATTTTGCAGGTATGTTGAAGTTGTATGGTACCATTAATGATAATGATTATAATGATCAGAGAAATTGGAATTGGCATGAGGTTTAGAGCATGCTCAAAAAACTGTTCTATTGAGGGCAGTGAGGATTTTGAGATTGGTACTTGGGTGTTGAGTATCTTCCATGACACTTACCAAGTCTTATAATTCATGGAAAGAAATTCTGAGAGACTTTGTGAGATCTTGTGAGACCTTTGACAACAGGTTTACAGTCAGCTCTCACAGAATTAACCTGAGCAAGTAAGATAAAGAGCTCGGAGAAGTAATATAAATAAATAAATAAACAACAACAACAACAACAGCAACAGCAGCAGCAGCAGCAGCAGCAGCAACACTTAGAGAGTGCAAACATCTGCCAAGACAACGCCAACATCCTCTCAACAATTAGCTGGAGATGATTTTTAAATTGAGAATATCTGAAATAAAATCGACTGCTCTCACAAACAAGAATACTAAAACTGAACCCAACCGCTCTCAAAAATTAAGTAAAAAAAAAAACCAGAAAAATAATCAAGAATCCTTGACCGGTACCAGATTAATCCCAAAATCTAATCAGTTTGTGTCGGTCACGAGCCAAATATCCCTGAAAGTTTCATCCAAATCCATCCAGCAGTTCTTGAAATATTTTGTCCACGGTTAAACAAACAAACAAGACTGAAAACAATACTTCCACCGTCGCTATGGTGGAGGTAATAATGGTTTCAAATTTTGCCACAAGGGCAGCAATTTTTTGTGGGGAGGTGATGAGTCAATTGCATCAACCCCAGTGTTCAATTGGTACTTATTTTATTGACCCTGAAAGGTAAAGTTGACCTTAGCAGAGTTTGAACTCAGAATAGAGCAACAGGCAAAATACTGTCAGCATTTCATCCAGCATGCTAACGATTCTGCCTGCTCACTGCCTTAAAAAATTAACAACAACAACAACAACAATCTTTTCCACTCTAGGCACAAGGCCTGAAATTTTTGGAGAGTGGGACCAGTCAATTAGATCAACCCCAGTATGCAACTGGTACTTAATTTATCGACCCCAAAAGGATGAAAAACAAAGTTGATCTCAGCAGAATTTGAACTCAGAATGTAAGGACAGACAAAATACCGCTAAGCATTTCGCCCGGCGTGCTAACGATCCTGCCAGCTTATCACCTAACTATAATAATCCATAAGATTTCATTGGTGGTAAGTTGGCAGAGTCATTAGAGTGTCAGATAAAATGCCTTCTTAGCTCAAGTTCACATCCTGCTGAGGTCAACTGCTTTTCATCCTTTTGAGGTTGATAAAAAGTACCAAATCCAGAATTGTTGATAGGAAGAAGTGTATGTCTTGTGGTATTAGTTCTACCTCTTTGTGCTCTGTGTTAAAATCTCACCTTGATCCAAATTTAATCTGTCACCTGGTTTCCAGTTTGAGAATAGTTTTCTTTCCCCTCCCACAATTTTTGGAAGCTCTGTAGATGGTCATGGACATGGCCTTCCCTCCTGACAAAAAATAAGAATAAATAAAATAAAATAAAAAAAGATTAATATTAATTTGAAAGCTGATAAAAGCTTACAGTCTACTTTAATTTCTAACTTGTAATTCCCCTCATGTAAACTGAACTAATTGATGCAGTTTTCACATACATAGAATACAACTGGTTTGATTAGAAACCTTCCCTATAGCATTATAGTATTGGTCTCATCTTCTTGGATGGGACAGCTATGCCCACTATTATTGCCTCTACATCCATCATTGCTACTACCACTATATCCACCATCACCACTACCACCACCACCACCACCACTAACATCACCACTTTATCTTCTTTTTTTTCCAGACACTCTTAGTTCAAGTTTGGTATCCGATGACTGTAGCTACAAACTCTTACTATCAGAAAGATCTAATCGCTAAATGTATGCAGGAGACAGCAGATGATTTTTCTGGTCTGTCTTACATGTTGCATGATTTTGGTTTCCGTGGGTCAACATCCGTTGAGGTAAGATTTTTCTAGCTTTCAGTTTTGTTGGCTACTTTAATTCAAACTAAAAATAACCTGTAATATCATCCATGAGATGAGCAAAGTGATGCTAACGAGAATGATAGTATGAATTCACTTGTTTCAGAATATTACTGACATTCGAAATACTGATTCAGATATTAATATGAAATGACTGAACTGACAGGGAGATGTGATGAAAATACATGATGTATAATGCATGGAAAAATAATACTGAAAGATGATAGGGATTTGGTAATTGCAGGCAACATAGACTATAGATGTTGGAGTAAAATGATTTCATCAACTGCTGAAGAAGGTCAGATACAAAAAGATTGTTATGAAGAATTAGTAAACATATTTAAAAAATTTTTTAATTAATTTAGGTTTAGAATTCCAGTTTACCGTTCAAATTTATTTGTTCAATGAGTGGAGCCAGTGCTTAAAGCCTTAATTATAATATCAGATCAGAGACCAGATTAAATATAGGCAGAGAAAGATTTTATGAAAAATGGTATTCTGAGGAGAAAATATTGAATGAATTTATTTAGTCTAGAGACTGAGCAATGAGATACATTCTACATGAGTAGAATGTATAACTGAGAAAAAGTAAGCTTTTCCAATATTTTAAGGAAAAGGTAACCTAGTTATGAAATTTAGAGATAACTATAGTGCTCACCACTAGCTTTATAAAACAATGTCTGGACATGTCTAGTTGATTATGGAGTAATGTCCAATGAAACACAATTTATATATTCTTGGGATTGCCAATATTTTTGATTGGCTAAGTAGAATATTCTATCTTTAATATTTCTTTCTTTCTATTCTGTCATTAATATTGATTTATATAATTATACTGAGAACATATCTTGACATTCACATATTAATGCTAAAGACAAATGAGGTATTTCCTTAAAGCTATTGTTAATATCAAGCTTTTAATCTAATTCATACTGCAGATCACTTCTCTTGGGATTATCAAGGGATATTTAACTGCCGAGCTGGCAAGTTAGGCAACTAACTAGAAAAACCCATGTAGAACTGCTTGAGCAAAACTGACTAAAACTCCTAGGTAACAATGAAATCAACACCAATTACAACAGTAATAACAACATGTGTTGGTTCCAATTGGCATAGGGTTAGATTTTTCAGCAGCAATCCTGATAACAACTAACATAAGAACACCTCTTAAAGAGCTATCATGCATGGAAAGGTGTAGATATTCTTAGATATCTGAACTGATAAGGCAGACATCAGTAATAGCAGTTTAACAGATAATGTTATTTAATACCAGATTACTTGATAAAGGAACAAAGGGCTGTTTAGTTCCCCACATTTAAAAATATATTTCTATCTCATATTTCTATTTTTTCTCTAATTTTTTAAAGTTAAATTAACAATAAAAGCTAATATCTTTCACTTTCAGTCAGCAGGAATAGGAGGTGCCGCCCATCTGGTGAATTTTGAAGGGACTGATACGATAGCAGCATTAACAATTGCCAAGAATTTTTATGACTGTGATATTGCTGGATACTCTATTCCTGCTGCAGAACATAGGTAAAGTGTATATGACATTTAGTTGTTTTAATTAGAATTACAAACCCTGGAGATGGTAATATTGTAAGATTATATATTTAAAATTATTTAACACTTGATACAAATAGGAAAAAGAAAATTAAAATGTGATCAGGTGTCTTCAAAAATACAAACAAAAGTAAATTGATTCATATAATAAGGGGCATAAAAAACCCTAAATATTTACTATTAATACTGACATAAAGTACAATCTAGAAACTGACAAAAATGGTTTAGCTAAAGACAAAACACAAAAGTAAAAATTCAACAAAAACACAAATAACACAGACATACAAAAAAAAAAGACTTTAAAAAAGTCAAAACAGAATGAAGAATAATACTGAAAATAAATGGAAAAATGCTTCTCTCTCGTCTGCAAGACTGAACAGCAAGAATGTGAGTTAATATAAAAGCTTACAATGACTCAAATGTTCTGGACTAACGATAGAAATGGAAGATCTGATGGTGGCTGCACAATATTAATAGCTAGGCACAGAACATAATTCAAGGATGATAAGAAAAGAAGGCTATTGTCAACTATAAATTATGTAATCAACATAAACAATCAACCACATTGTTTCTGGCAACCTAGTCTTCGCAAAGACAAATTACATCTACAGACATGATCTGATAAGTAAATTATATTAATTAGGCTAGTTAGGCAATAGGTAGACACTATCATATGGAAACTGAGAATAACTGGTATAAGTATGCTAAGCATGTTCCAAACCCAGTATGTGACAATAACATATTCTTGCACATGATTATCAAAACAAATTACGAAATAAGAAAATACATTTTTAAAAATTATTCTTTCCAGCTAAAATATTGTAGAAAAAGAAATAAAAACATTACTTATACAGAAAGACTTCAAAATGAAAATAAGCAAGATTAGCTATGAGAATAAAAATGGTACCAATAATAATTGGTATACTGTGCCTAAATAAACATTTACAAAAACATAAACACTATACCCTATCTCACAATTGTATTGCTCCCCTCAAAAAAGAAAAAAAAAAATTGCTCAGCTCACTTTCTAGAGAAAACACTTTCAATTCATTAACACATTTTACAGAGTACACATTCTTCCTAATCACCTCACAGTAATATAACATAACTTACTTATTACATATTCTGCACAGTCAACTTCCAATACTGTTGCATAATTTTACACAGTTACCTTTCAATACACTAACACAACTTACACAGTACATATTCTACATATTCTGCATAATTACCTTCTGCTACCTAACTCATACAATACCCTACACAATTGTCTCCAAATATTTATTTCTTTACTGCCCACAAGGGGCTAAACACGGAGAGGACAAACAAGGACAGACAAAGGGATTAAGTCGATTATATCGACCCCAGAGCATAACTGGTACTTATTTAATCGACCCCAAAAGGATGAAAGGTAAAATCGACCTCGGCGGAATTTGAACTCAGATCGTAACGGCAGACAAAATACTGCTAAGCATTTCGCAATTGTCTCCAAATATTACAACACAAATTACACTGCACAGCACCTCCACACTGGCCCAGCCACCTCTTATCTTTTCACTTCCCCACTGTGTATCCCTTGTCGGTCCTCACACTAATCCCATTTCCCACTCATTCCTTCCTAGAGACTAAACCTTTGAGTGTTTTCCTTCCACCCGTGTTTTTTCAGACAGATGTTAACTAAAAGATATTCAAGTTGAACATAAACTATATTGATTTCACCAGTCTTGGAAAGTCTGCACAGGTCATGTACATTGCTTTCTTTCCTGGCTAAGCTATGACAAATAATCAAACCTCAATACCTCAATATAACTAACACAAACATATTTTAATACAATTAAACAAACTACACAGAAAATATCCTATGCAATCACCTCCTAATACTATAGCATAACACACACATAGCACATATTCTCTACAATCACCTCCTAATACTTTAAACTCTTTCACAACAAATAGAGGAACATTAAAACAACACAACAGTAAGCTGCAAAATAATAACACAATTCTGTAAATTTGGTGTAACACTTTTAGGTTGGGGTATACTTAATTGTATAGCACCACTATTTGACTTGACTGTAATCAATTCTGTAACGATAAAAGACTAAGTTAAACTTCATAAATTTGAACTCAGATTGTAAAGGCATCTCATGAAATAGTACAAGGTATTTTGTCTGTTGCTCAACATTTGATGCTTTTCTTTTTTTGTAATTTTATAAAATTTCATTTTTTTCTATTTAAACAATATAACTGCATTAGGGAAATAAATGTCAATTGACATCTTTATTTCTTTAATTATTTGAAGCACTATAACAACTTGGCAAAAGGATGGAGAAGTGAATGGATTCCGAAATATGTTAGAGAAATTTCCAGAAGGTATTGTTGCATGTGTTAGTGACAGTTACAATATCTGGAATGCATGTGAGAATCTCTGGGGAGAACAGTTAAAAGACGTCATCATTGAAAGAGGAGAACGTAATGCACGATTAGTTGTGAGACCAGACTCAGGAAATCCCTCAGATGTTGTAATCAAGGTAAGATTACTTTACTGAAGTTCTTATCTAGTCTTATTGTTGTAGTTTAGTATTTATATAATGTTTTCTTTGTGTGTTCAATACCTATGTAAACAGATTACATTGTTTGCACCCAACACTTGAATAAACAGTAGAGATAGAACATATTTCACTCTTTCTGAACCGAAACAAAGGTTTCCATTACATTATATCCACAAAACTGGATCATGTCCACTAGAAATTACCGATCAATGACAAATCTTTAAAATTAACAGAAAGCTGTTTCTACAATGTTTTATTATATCAAATTACTTCGTTATATTTACTAACTTAAGAAACCCTGAAAGTGTATATTGTGTACAAGTCTCTTCGAAAGGAACAAAGAATTTATGCCATTCATCATCATCATCGTTTAATGTTCGTTTTCCGTGCAAGCATGGGTTGGACAGTTCGACCAGGATCTGGGAAGCAAGGAGGCTGCACCAGGCTCCAGTCTGATCTGGCAGTGTTTCTACAAATGGATGCCCTTCCTAAGGGCAACCACTCCGGGAGTGTAGTGGGTGCCTTTTATGTGCCGCCGGCACAGGTGCCAGGGGAGGCTTGCAGTGGCCACGATCGGTTGGTGCTTTTTACGTGCCACTGGCACAGGTATCACAACTATAATTTCCATTTGATATTTATTTTGATGTTGATGTACTTGACTCAATAGGTCTCCTCAAGCACAGCAGGTCACGTGCCACCGGCACAGAAACCAGTCAAGGCGGCGCTGGCATCGGCCACGTTCGGATGGTGCTTTTTACTTGCCGCTGGACAGTCTATATATTTGATGGTCTTTGAATATAATTAATGTCACATTTCCATCAGTACATGATCACAGTTAAGTAGAAGCTCTCTTAACATTTATCTGCTTGTCAGATGAATTGAAGAAGACAGGAGACATGACAAAAGATAACATGTAAAACTGGTGCTTTAACATTAAATATCTAAAAGTCAAGTAATAAAAAATACCACAAACCTAATACTGAATTTAAATATTATTTTTATAATTTATATTTTCAGGTTCTTGAAATTCTTGGCCGTAAATTTGGAACCAGCACAAACAGTAAAGGCTATAAGTTACTTCCTCCTTATATCCGTGTTATTCAAGGCGATGGTGTATCATACGAAACATTGGAAGAAATAGGTAGAAACTTGAAAAGACATGAATGGAGCATTGATAATGTCACTTTTGGCAGTGGAGGTGCTTTATTACAGAAAATTGATAGAGATACTCAGAAATGTGCTTATAAATGCAGTTCAGCAGTTATCAATGGAAAAGAGGTATGGTATAAAGACATTTCATAATATTTTGACTTTAAATTAAGGCAAGAGTTGGCAAAATGCTTAGTAACATTTCATCTGTCTTTACGTTCTGAATTTAAGTTCTGCAAAGGTCAACTTTGCCTTTCCTCTTTCTTGGGGTCAATGAAACAAGTACCAGCTAAGCATTGGTACTCAGCACTGGTGGAAGCTGACAAAAAATGGTTTAGCTCCCTTGAAATTATTGGCCCTGTGTCAAAATTTGAAACCACTATTTTGGCTGTAAACTATTAATTGCTTTTTTTTTATTATTATTTGATAATATGAAGCGTATCTGGAGAAAGAAAAATGTTCCTAACTCAGGTGTCTTATAATTTAAATACTCTATGATTAAAGAAAATGTTATCACTCTTATAGTTTTACTTTATAAATAACCAAATATATATACATATATATATCATTATTGTTATCACCATTTTGATGTTTACTTTTCCATGTTTGTATGGGCTAGGTGAATTTGTTGAGACAAATTTTGTGCTTTAGAGGGCTTGCAACATGTATTGTATTATACGGTTTTATCAAAAATATAAAGACAATTGTTTTCAATTGCTTTTCTATAATTCTATTTTGATATAAATGCCTCTATTTTGAGGCATTTATTGAATTCTTTGATCCAGAAAATTTAGGATTTACAGATTTAGGATTATGTTTGGAAATTGGGTAGATACGAAAATTGTTCAAGATATGTATTTAAGGCTGCCATTTTGAATATCTCATATGTCGGTCATGCACAACACAGCAATTAACAACATTGATTTTTAGATTCTCCATGCTCTGATGATTCTTCTAAAAATGCACTGGTTTGCTACTCTAAAAATTTTGAGTGAAATCATATTCGTTAAATTAGTGAACCTGTCTATGTCCTATTGATTATATATAAATGATTAGTATGTGACCTACTTTGCTAGAAACTGCTTTCCCTGCCTTAATCCCCTAAATTGTGCTTTCCATCATTTAGCTGTCAACATCTGTGATTGATCCCTTTGTTGGCTGTGCTAAGAGCAAGTCCCTCCTCTCTCTCTATCATGCATTCTCTTCTCTTGTAATATTCCCTATAGCTCTTTCTTTCTGTTGTCTGAGATTAAGTGTGCCACTATCATTTCATACACTCTTGCCCGTATCTTTCCAGGCCTGTATCTTAGAACATTGCATTAGCCACAACAAATTATATCAGAGAAACACTCTTTGCTATAAATCTCTATATTCTCCTCCCTATCATCATATACATCAATTTATTACTTCTTTGAATCTACAACTTGTTGCAGAGTCTTTCAGGTTTCATATCTTCTTTTTCCAGATTAACTTACGCCTCTAAGTCTTTTGAGCTTTTACTACAAATCACTAGTTTATATTAAGTGGTAGATTCTTCACAAGGGAAATACTTAGTATTCCTAGCTGCCAGTCTTTTCTATTTTCTGATAAGCATGAATTCTATTTGACTGGAATATTTGCCTGGTTGGTAAGTGACTAGGAGATTAGCTAGCTACCTGAAGTTGAAGATGGTTCGGTCATTTACATCACAGAACTTTCACGAACCCTGATCTCTTAGTCCTTATATCATATCCATAGCCTCCATGCATGGATAAGCCATCATTAATCCTTTTGATACAAACTACCCCAAATCACCCTTGTTTCTCTTTTTAAAGTGTTCTAAATTAAAACTGTCCATCAAAATTTCATGTTAATTTATGTTCCAAATATATGGCAGTGCTTCAGCATGGCCACAGTCAGATGACTGAAACAAGTAAAAAAAATAAAAATACCAATTTAATAACGACAAAGCTATTTTAATAAATTCATTATCATATTCAAAATTAATTATAACAAAGGCAGCGTATTTTAACAGAAAATGGTAACAAAAGGATTTAAAGTCACCAGCCATGGCAATGAAGTCATTGTTATTTGTTATCAAGGCAGTCAGCAGGAGGGTAGCATAAAAGCAATCCTTCTATTTGTCTGCCAGCCTTTATCTATTGTGATGTATATGTACAGATAAATACTGCTGCCATTCTGTCTACAGACCAGTCTAAACTTAATTATTCTACTGCACCCTCTGGTAACCTCAATTACTTTATCTATAAATTTCTCTGTCAACAATATGCCTATTCCATCAACTGCAATACTCAGAATAATTTTTACCTGTGTTCCTCACTCTTGAAGAGTCTGGCCGAGGCTCATCTTCACTTTTCTCTTATAAATAGGCACACATCTTCTTGCTTCTGCTGTAGCATCTCTACAATCTCTTCAGATCCACCTTTCATTATGATGCCACTGGTGGAGGAGAGAGGGAGGGGAAGAGGGAGAGAGAGAGAGAGAGGGATTGTTTTAGCAATAATAATAATGAGCATATATATATAGTTAATCCAAACATGAAAACACAGAGAAAACACAACAATGTGAGGATGTGGAACAAGTATAGTGTTATTGGACGCTCAGGAAAGGAACGAAAGAAGGAGGATTTAACGTTTCGAGTGGAGCTCTTTGTCAGAAAGATAAGAAAAGGAAAGATCCAAGGAAGGGAAGACGGAGGAAAAAATCGCCAACGATACACACGCGGTCTCACACACACACACACAACACACACACACACACACACACACACACACACACACACACACACACACACACCACACACACACACACACACACACACACATATATATATATATATAATATATATATATATATATATATATATATATATCAATAATAATAAAGGGCAAAATTAATTAATTAATAATTAATAATTGTACCAAGTAGTTCAGTATGTTAAAAGAACCATTATCGATAAACTTAAACAAAAATTTTATAATTATGAGTATAATTATAATTAGGGTTCAGCAAAAATTTGCTTCACCACATACCGAAATTTAGAAATAGCAGTTAAAACTAACTATTTCACTACCATAAGAAAATCTCCCAGACAGCAATACTCAATAACCCATGCAGGTAAAGAGAAAAAAATAATGAATCCACCTGGCTTTGATTAACTGTATACGCGTTTCAGAGTTAAATATATGTGAAAAATGTAAAATCACATTTCCACTCTATCATTCTTCTCTTCAGTGACTATATATATATATATATATATTTATTGAAGTAGGTATTTTATGAAAATACATGCATATTATGAGATATTAGCTACAGATTTATTTTGAAATGTTTTCTTTTGTTGGAAAAGATATTTTGAATTTATTCAATTTTTTTACTTACCAAGCTGTAAATTATTTACTTGGTAAATCCCTTATTGAAGATTATCTGTTGGTCATTATTTCAAGTATTATTTCAAAAATATTTTCATTTGCAGGTTTCTGTTTTCAAACAGCCGATCACTGATTCTGGGAAGAAAAGCAAAAAAGGTCGATTGACTCTTGAACTCAAGGACGACCAGTATGTGACAGTTCAAAGAGGAAAGGGTGATACTAATAAAGTAAGTACATCGGTGAATTTATCAAACCAAATCTAATACTCTCAACTAGCAGGTATGGGTGGGTGGTAAGAAGTTTGCTTCCCAACTGTATAGTTTGGTTCTGGATTCAGTTCCCCTGTGAGGCACCTCCAGCAAGTATCTTCTACTATGGTCCCAGACCAACCAAAGGGTTGTAAGTAGATGTGGTTGACACAAACTGAAAGAAGCTTGTCACATGTATATATATATATGTATATATATATATATATATTATATATATATATATATATTATATATATATATATATATATATATATATATATATACCAGGTGGTGCTATTAAGTTAGACATGGCCTGGGCCAATAATGGCCGAAACCTATCAAAGTATATATATATATATATATATATATATATATATCATCATCATTTTTAACGTCTGCTTTCCATGCTAGCATGGGTTGGACAATTTGACTGAGGACTGGTGAACCAGATGGCTGCACCAGGGTCTAATCTTGATCTGGCAGAGTTTCTACTGCTGGATGCCCTTCCTAATGCCAACCACTTCGAGAGTGTAGTGGGTGCTTTTATGTGCCACCAGCACAAGGGCTAGTCAGGCGGTACTGGCAATGGCCTCAAAAAAATCTTTATATATATATATATACATGTGTGTGTGTGTGTATACATTATATATATATTGATTGAAGGTGTAAACCCAAAATGGGTGAAATACCTCTGAATAAATAATGTACACCATACAATAAAATGTGAAATTGCTATAATTAATTGTAATAAAAACAGATATTTTAAAACCACGATTCAACTGTAATACCAGTAGAGGTGATTATAAGACCAGAGTTCAATTCGATTTGAAAAGTATTGCTATCACCTTCAACTAAATATCAATGCAGGAAGCTTGTTTGAATTAGTTCACTTTGAAAATGTTGTAAGTGATGGACCCTTGATGAAATTGCAGTGACTAGGATGTATAATTGCATATGGAGCAATGTGCAGTTGCTGCGGTAGAAACATATGTTGTTCATTGTTATAGTTGCTGCAGAAAACTTTTTAATAAAAAAGTTTTGGATGGGAATAAATCTCCACTCTCCTCTCGGTTTTCAGTTATGTGTGTGTGTGTGTGGTGTGTGTGTGTGTGTGCGCACGTGCGTGTGCGCGCGCGCATGTATGTGTGTGTGTGTTTGTGTGCTGGCATGCATCAATTAATGTGTGTGTATTTGCGTTTGTGCTTGTCTCCCACCATTGCCTGGCAACTGGTGTTGGCTTGTTTATGTCTCTCTCTCTGCAACTTAGCAGTTTGGCAAAAGAGATTGATATAATAACCACACCTAAAGAAATGAGCATTGCAGTCAATTCATTTAGCTAGAACCCTTCAAGGCATTGTCCCGGCATGGCCACTGTCCCATGACTGAAACATGTGAAAGAAAAGATAAAAGAAAAGAACTAGGGTGAAGATATCAGAAGAAATGTGTGTCGTGATACTGCTTCAGGGGAATGTTTTCTTTATATAGTGTAGCAGTGGAAATAAAAGTCTGTCTTGAGTCTACATCTGAGTGATACAAAAAGAATGTAGGGTGAGGGGAGATTTAACAGATGTTATGTACAGGAATAGGGTACAATGAACAGAGAAATATGGTCCTCATCTTTTGACAGAGGTAATAATAGCAACAACAGAAATAGCATTAGCAGCAGAAACAGCAATAGTAAAAACCATGGATAAGAGAATGGAATAATTTGCCAAGTCTTCTGAAGGAAATTCATAAATTTCAAAAATAGAACTTGAAAAAAAAATTTACCAAGTGCTTAATTATATGTAAAAAATTCAAATGATTAAGATATTAGTGAGAAGTTTGCAAATACTTCTGAATAAATTTTGGTAAATATATTTTATTATTAGATTTTATGCATACCTGCCCATGTATGTATGTATGTATGTATGTATGTATGTATGTATGTATGTATGTATGTGTGTGTGTGTGTGTGTGTGTGTGTGTGTGTGTGTGTGTGTGTGCGTGCGTGCGTGCGTGCGTGCGTGTGTGTGTACACATGCATGCATGTCCGTGTATGTGCGTGTATGTATGTATGTGTGTGTATGAATGTATGTGTTTGTATATATGTGTGTGTATGTATGTATGTATGTGTATGATGTATATTTGTATGTGTGTGTATGAATGTATGTGTGTGTGCATGTGTATGTATGTGTGTATGTATGTTTGTATGTGTGTGTACATATATAAGTGTTCATGTGTGTGCATATGTTTCAATGATGTATGCATACATGAATGCATGTATATGTGTGTATATACTTATGTCATGTCAGAGGTAACCAGAGACATGCTGCTAGTGACTATGGAATCCATTAGTACAACCTGTGCTCGATTGAGCTGTCAGTGACTAAACTAGCAACCCTGCCTAGTTTGCATGGTCTGTAGGATAACTTTTAGACAGCCAGGAGTATGAAAAACGAAACCTAACTAAGACAAATGAACTTAAGACAGTCATCAATCTTATAATATATATGTTGGTATATGTCTGTATAATTATATGTGTATGTAAATAAATGCTTACGGATGAAAGATTCTCTTATTAGAAACATCATCATCATCATCATCTTTTAACGTCTGCTTTCCATGCTAGCATGGGTTGGACGGTTTGACCGGGGTCTGGGAAGCCAGGAGGCTGCACCAGGCTCCAGTCTGATCTGGCAGTGTTTCTACAGCTGGATGCCCTTCCTAATGCCAACCACTCCGTGAGTATAGTGGGTGCTTTTTACATGCCACCAGCACAGGTGCCAGGCGAGGCTGGCAACCTGTGATGTTTATAGTCATGGACCATCATTTTCTGCTTGTTGTCAGTTGAATGGCTTTAGTCATTAAAAAAGTGGCACTTGTATTGCATAAGTGTCTGTTGCTATACAGTTTTTGTGCCACCTCTCCCCACATTTTTTCTCATTTTATAAACAAAAAAAAAAATCAAAACCTCAGTCAGCAGATTTTTTATTGGGGCATCGTGCACATAGGCACAGGCACGGCTGTGTGGTAAGAAGCTTACTTCCAACCCACGTGGTTCCAGGTTCAGTCCCACTGTATGGCACCTTGGGCAAGTGTCTTCTACTATAGCCTCAGGCCGACCAAAGTCTTGTGAGTGGATTTGGTAGACAGAAACTGAAAGAAGCCTGTCATATGTGTATGTGTGTGTGTGTGCGTTTGTCTCCCCACCGCTATTGCTTGACAACTGATGCTGGTTTGTTTATGTCCCCATAACTTAGCGGTTCGGCAAAAGAGAATGATAGAACAAATAAGAGGTTCTGGGGTCGATTTTTTCAACTAAAACGCTTTGAGGTGGAGCTTCAGCATGACCGCAGTCAAATGGCTGAAACAAGTAAAAGAATTTAAAAAAAACTTGCCACAATGAAATACTCCATTTCCATAGTTTTCTAGCTCATGGGAGCACAAAAGGGCCAGTCTAAGCAAGAACATTTGTGACTCTCCAGTCACCTACATGACTGCATTTTTCATTGAAGTACAATCTCTGTGTAAGAGGTGGAGTTTTAGACAGAGGTGGGCCTTTAAACCAGTGGTTCTCAACCGAGGTCCATATAAAATTTTTGAGGGTCCACACAAGCAAAATAGTAAACTGGGGATCCACAGTTGTATTTTAAGGGTTCATGAAAAATTTTGATTATTAAATATTTAGAGCAAGAAATAACTAAGTTTCTTTCTCTAATGTTACACATAGTTTAATATCTTTATGGTCACTGAAACATTCTCTCAGAGAGTGTTTGTGAAAACCTACACAAGGTAATGTGTGAAAAACAAGATAGGAATTTTGAAAGTAGTATCTATAAAACTAGTTTTTAAACACTGAATGGCTATCGGAGTCCACCAGAATAAAATAGCAATGAAAGGGGTCCATAGATAAAAAATGGTTGAGAACTATGGATTTAGAGAGTTTTGTTATAATGTTGTGTGATTTTATCATCATGGAAGCCCATGGTATAATGAGGCAGAGTAATGTTTTATTTCATTTAAGAAAAATTACTATTTCTATATAATTTATATAATTTTATTTATTATTTATTAATTTTTTGTTTGTTTGCTATTACAACAGGACATTCTTGTAACTGTCTTTGAAAATGGGAAATTATTGAAAGATTTCACTTTTGAAGAGATTCGTAAGAGAGCTGAGATTGACTTGTTGAAGGATAAATGAAATCTTCTTAAAGACCAAAGACAGAATTTATTATAATATGCTTCTTTCTGATCTCCATGATCTCCACAGCATAGAAGGTTTGTTGTTTCTGCACTTGAGTCAGAGTTATATGGTATCATTACTGTTATTTCAATGAGTATAACCAGATTATACTACAGTAGCACTTCTATAATCTCAGTATGTATACATTTACTTCTGTCTGTTGTTGCCATTCTGTTGTTGTTGAAGTATTTTACTTAAACATAGAATCACATTTGCTGAATATGTAAAGGTGTTATACCAGTGTTTTTGGTGCTATAGATCACTTAGATCAGTTTTTGATGGATGTATTTTTGGGTAATTTTTCTTACCATTTTGTTTCTTACAATTTCTAAATACCATGATTGTTAAAGACTACACAGATTGAATTATATTATAATATTAATATATTAGCTGAGGTATTTGTTGCTGTGCTGTTCTCATAATTTCTTTCCTATATCTTTAAACAAAAATCCTGAATATTTTACATTGTAAAAAGAATTGTTTGAGGTTAGTTGTTGATATTTAGTTTTATAAAGTATCATAAATCATTTATCTAAGAACTGTAATCATGTGAGTTAATAAGATAGCCTCTATATATTCTTTTGATCTGCAAGAAATATCAGCTAATCTCTCTTAAGCCACACTCTATCATCTTAAAAAGGACACATTGGATAATGTAGTCTTAGATACACTGCCTGAATAAAAAAAAATGTGATGGTCTTGGCTAAAACGCCTTTGATTATAAGTCTGTTGGTTCTGGACAACAACTATTATTTTTCATTATGTGTGAAATGATGATGTATCTGAAATATTGAGAATGAATATTTCCTGTCTTTTGAGATAACAGGGAAGATTTAACACAAATATACCTCAAGTCAAAATGTCAGTAGATTTCAAATTGACATTATTTAAATGAAACTTTTGAGTATTGTAAATCCCTATGTAGGAGGTATTAATTCATATGCATTGCAGTATCTAAATTTGTCTCCATTCAGTTTTGAGTTTAAATTTTTGTAAGGAACTTGAAACTGAAGCTAGGTAAACATTAACTTTTATGACGGCAGGATTAAATTAAATTCATGGTCTGCAACATTTAAAATCTTTGTGCCTAGTCAATAGTAAATTATTATTTAAAATTTTTGTGGTGGGAATGAGTAATTCTCAGTAAATTAAATTGTTTTCTTGTTGGAACTGCTTCCTTATATCTTTAATACCTTTGGTAAAGGTATAAACGCTATAAATTTTGTTCTTCTTGTCACTACAATATGCCAGGTATTTTTTAGAAAATTCCTAATTTTAAGCATCTAAATGATGGAGAAGGCCATAAGAGTAGAGAGACTGCCATTAATTTCTCTACAATCAATAAAATATGTACTAGTAGTATACTATATTTAACCGAATCAACTTGATCTCTCCACTGGAAAACTTATATAATTCTGTGATAATACTCATGACCAAATTAAAATTATATACTTGATTGAGGAATCATTTTCCTCTATCAAATCCAGGAAATACTATTCATATCAATACAGAAGTGAAGCAGTGTCTGTGTATGTTGAGTTGCGATGTTGAACCATGAATGCCTTTTCCAAAGGACATTGGTAATATAAATGAAGTGAAATATCACCAACTGTGAATTGAAATCTAATTAGACATAGCTTACAAGGAAATTATGTACCTCTACTACATATAACTTACCTCCTTACAAAATATATACAAACAACAAGATTAATTGAATCTATAAAGAAATTTTGAGAATCAAAAAAATTATATATCATCAATTCAATCATGCATGTACTTTTCAGTGTATGTGCATAATCAATTTTGTTTCCAGACACCAAAATGACATAATTAGAAGAAAAGAGAGATGGTGGGAAGCAGCCAGTATTAAATTGTATATGAGAAAAAAAAAAGAGTTTATTGAACCCCATAATTTTTTTTTTCAGATATAACAAATAATTATATATTCAGTTGTATTATATGAACAATCAAAACCCAGCAAACATGTATCCTGTATGTTCTTCTGATGAATTCCTCACTTTAATTTTTTTCCCATTCAAATTCATTAATTATCAGTTTTATGAGTGAGTATTCAATGTCATTAGTGTTGTGAACTATTTAGAGTAGGTTTCATGTAGACAGACAATATTGTTTCTCTAACTAGCTATTGTTATTTGTTTGTTTTCTTTTTATGATTTTTATCATGGTTTTTCTCTTTGTTTCCTTTTTTATTAATAGTTCATCATTGTCATTTCACTTGGATGTTATTTATATAATTATATTGCCCAAAAAAAAAGAAGAAAAGTGAGAACTACTGTTGTGTATCATTGTCACCAATGCATAGTAGTGTTGCCTTAACTCTTGTAGTTTACTGATTATTCAATTCAGATGTATAATTTGACTGTGTTACATAAGATAAGAAATGATGGTAGCCAAAGTGATGAAAACTGTTGCCGTGTAAGAGTTGTGTAGGGTATAGAATAATTGACTGTATGTCATATAGAAGATAAATGCTTTAACTGTAAGATCATAATTTTCTTGACTGTTGACCACATCTTTAGAATTATGATATTTTATTAATTATACAAACACTGTGTCTCAGTCAGATTGATCCCTGATTGCCATTAAATATTTTATTTTAAGGTAAATGAGAACATTGAAATATTTAGGTATTTGATACTAAAATTCTGTTTGCATGAAATATTTGACAAATGTAATATAGGATATATACATAGGACATGATGTGTAATACATTGCATGGATGCTGCATGCCTGGAAAACAAAGATGATGCTGTGAACATGTGAACAGGTGATTATTATGTGAACAGGTGATTATTTTGTGAACATGTGATTATTATGTGACTATGTGAACAGGTGATTATTATGTGAACATGTGAACAGGTGATTATTACGTAAACCTGTGAACAGCTAATTGTTATGTGAACAGGTGATTATTATGTGAACAGGTGATAATTAAGTGAACATATGAACAGATGATTATTATGTGAACAGGTGACTGTTATGTGAACATGTGAACAGGTGATTGTTATGTGAACAGGTGATTATTATGTGAACATATGAACAAGTAATTATTATGTGAGCATGTGAACAGGTGACTGTTATGTGGCAATTGTTTTTGTTAGTACTTTGTGATATTTCTTTGATAACAGGAAATATTTTAAATCATGCTGATAATTGAAAAATTGGTGAAGACTTCAGAGATATATTTTGATAAAAGTGAATGTTGTGAAAATAAATAAAACAGTAGTCATAGTTTAATTATATAGAAAAGAAAGGTAGTGGAAAATTAAAAATATTCCAATAAATTAACCAATAATAGATAGACTTTGTATGAAAATTAGTTTTATGTGCATATGTATGCTAGTTTGTATGTATGTTACTTTGTATGCATATTCAAATTTGTTAAATTTTATGCATATGTATATATATATATATATATATATATAATATATATATATATATATATATATATATATATATATATATATATATATATACATATATATTGTGTGGGTATATGTATTCACACACACACATATATATAATGTTTTATAAAGTACCTATAAAAAAGCACATGACATATAACTATTAAGTTAGAACACTATATGTTCTATTATACCCCAAAACAGATGTTCGGGAAAAAAATTTGTGTTATAATACACATAAGTCCATGTTACAGGTTTGTTGGCTACAAGACAGGAGGATGTAGTGTGAAATTATTTGTTTATAATATCTTTACATATGTTTAGGTATGTCTGTGTATACTTATATATATGCAGGCAGGCATACATACATACATACATACATATGTGTGTGTTCATTTGTCTGTGAGTGAATATAAGTGTATTCATTTATGTATGTACACATATGTGAATTTATATAAATTTTAATAATGTTTTCATGATTAAACTAAGCAATCAGATAATTAATATTGCTATCTGCAGTTGACAGTGATTATTTAACTCCAATTATTATTTGCTAGATTATACAGTTCAGTAATTAACATTCTAGGAATAATTTATAGGCACATATGGTGAAAAGAAACAATAATTACACTAAAAAAAATCAAAATCAAATATATAAATAAAACAGTGTGTGTGTGTGTATTAAAAGATTAACAATGCTACAAGTGTTCTGAAGTTACTCAGAACACCAAAATATAATCCGTCCAATTCTTATTTGGTTATAACAAATCCTAAATATATTTCATAATTTTTACAAATGTCAATTATTTTTATTCAATAGCAAAAACTATAATGATGAAGATGACGATACTAATTAGCATCTGATTTATAGACATGTATACATGTATACTTGTGACTTTGAACAATCAATACATAGTGATATTTTTTGAGAGAGATTTTATTGTTATTATTTGCCCTGGTGGTAAGTAAAAGAAGTCATTATTATTATTATTAATTATTATCATCATCATTATTATTATTGTTGTTGCTGGTGTTGTTATTAATGCTCAGTGGCATTTCGTCCATCTTTACATTTTGAGTTCAAATTCCGCCAAAGTTGACTTTGCTTCTCATCCTTTCAGGGTCAATAAAATAAGTACCAGTTGAGTACTGGGGGTCGATGTAATCAACTTATACCCCTCCCCAAAATTTCAGGCCTTGTGCCTATAGTAGAAAAGATTATTATTATTATTGATCATGTTTGTTTTGCAAACTGAGTAGAATATATTTTACTGAGGAGCTCTAAGATTAAAACAGCAATTCACTTTAAAGACAAAAGAATTCATTCCCCTCTGCATCGACTTTATTTTCCAAAATCTTCTGTTAGTGCTGTTGATGGATTTATTTTCCTTGTTTCATATTGTTAGAATGTAGGCACTCCCCCACCCCATGAAGGATTTTTAATCTATTAATTGCATACATAATCCCATTAAAATTTATTAAAATAATTCCTATATTACATAGGTAAGTCCCTACTATATGAGTATTTAGTTTGCAGAATGTTTCCTTGAGGTACTTTCCCTCAAATATATTGTGGATATTTTTTTTTAAACTGCTTATCAATTTTTATGAATAAATTTTATTGAAATAGATGTGATATGGAAGATCTATAGCAACAGCTGGTTATATGGATCTTAATTTGTATTGTACACATATGTGTAGGATTGTGCAAATATTTCACTTTTATAGAATTCTATTACATTCCAAAATTGTGTGATGATTAAAAGCAATTTATATATAAGTTTTCCACTTTTACCAGATCTGCTTTCTGTATTTCAACAAATAAACTTTCATTTCACAAACCAGTAATATCTGTGTTATTTTTATATTAGGAATATTTATTGACTGTTTTTCAACTTGCTTCTTTTAACCTTTTGGCATCAACCTGCCACCACTAACTCTATGATACAGATTTTGTTTTAAAGAGATCTAAATTAAAACCTTGAACCAAAATTTCATGGTAATTCATATTCCAAACACCAGATTTATGCCAATTTTTATTTTACTAAATCTTTATATCTATAAACGGCAAAATGTCCGTGTATCTGTGTCCTTTATACAAATCCACAGTTTTTCACGTAAAAGGCTTGCATTTTCTATGGGCTTTCAAAACTGTCTGAGGGTGGTCATGAAGTTTTTTTCATTTCCCCAGTCACCCGAGAAAGCCATTAAAAAATCAATAAACCGACCCCTTATGCCCAACAGTTGAATGCGCGTGCATATTTGCAGACAGTCTGTATGACTCAGTGCATTTTTGTGTTTTGCAAAGACACATTATCATGTGTTTTGGCTTTCAAAGGTGCACGCTTTTTTGATTTGAGAAATCCAGGGAATAATTAACGAGTTAGACCAAGTGAATGACAAGAGAGCGGGATTTTCATGAAAGAACAAATATGCTTGACTAGCACTAGACACGGCAACGCTGAGTCATAGTGCTAGTTCTTCATTATTTTTGAAATTAACTGAAACAAAGCAGTATATTTCAATACAAATATGGAAACAAAAGGGTTAAATACTGTGTGCGGCGTGAAATACTACTTACAACATTATCTCTTATTATAAAAGGCAGATTTTATCTGCCTCCCTTTGTAACTTATAGAAATCTACAATATAGGATTTCTTCAATTACAATTTACCTAGCATTTTTAAGAGTAGAATGCATCGGGTCATGCCAGGTCCAGTTTTTAAAATTTAAACTCCAATTAAGCAAAATTTACAGAAAACTCACATTCTGGTGTGTATGTCAAATGCTTTTCTTAGTCTGGTTTACAGCACACGCAAACGCACACACACAGTGTGCAACGAATAAAATGAAAGTAAATAGCGACAGAGTGATTTGAGGAAGACTAAACTGAAAGTATTTAAACCACTACTCAAAAAATAAAAAAACACAGCAAACAGAAACAAATAAATACATAACGATTTACTCCTCACACAATTTCTTCAATTAGAGTGTACCCATGATTTTTCAGAGTACTTCAGTGGGTGATGCCATAAAAAATTTCTTTCAATTTTACCACCAATTAAGACAAAATTCGAGAAAACTCAATATTTTAACATTTCACTCCGAAAGCATTGATGTACATGTGTGCGTGCGTGAGTGTGTGTGCGTCATTCCTCACACACACGCATACACATACATATACAACTACATACAACTACATACAAACACGTGTGTGTTTGTTATTAGTAAAAAAGGCGCCAAAACACAACTCACTTATCATTCCAACACATTTGCAAAGACACACGGACGGTGGAATTGCTATAACAATACAGAAAAGGTAAATTGGTTTTTATTTTACTCTGTATATATTTTATTATATAATATTATATATAGATATATGTATATATAATTGCAGTATGAAACAGTGTTTATGTATAAACAGACGACACTTATATATAGTTATTATAATAAGAGATTAATAAATGTATGCATCCGTTTAACCCTTTCGTTACCAAGCCGCCCGAATTTACCTATTCATATTTAAATGAGAATATCAGAGTAAATCTCTTTAGTACATTCGTGAAAACACGTATTATACTTCGTAAACACTTCAAATACAGTTTTGTACAAAAATCGAAGTGTAATTTTAATTCCGTGAAATATGGGAGATTTTTTTCCGAAATTTGTTCCTATTGTGTTTTCAAAATTTGTAATTCTGACAAAAAATGGATACGAATTTCATTATATCAAGCAGCGAGTCAGAATTCAAAGGATTTTCTACTGAAGACCTTCATAAATCTAACTCTATGACTGAAAAAAAAAAGCATCTTTATATAAGAGTGAAGTTGTGTGTCTGTCTCCTACGATTTAGATTCCTAACTACTCCCACATTTTGCGGTGCAGTTTAACCAAAACCGGGTATCTTATAGTCGTGATTCATATCGAGCCCTTCTGGGTATTAGCGTGCGTCTACGATGAGTCTACGATTTAAAAAAAATTTACCATCATATTTTTCCATTTTAATGCATTTTTTCGCTTTTATATAAGGGAAGTAACTCTCTAAAAATATCTACGATGTGTCAACGATTTAAAAAAAAATTTACCTTAATTTTTTTTCAATTTTTAATGCATTTTTTTGCTATTTTTTGGCTATAACTCTCTAAAAATGCTTATATAGTTATTTCCCTTACAACCCAAGCAACGCCGGGCGATACTGCTAGTGGATTATAATACTTTAAATACTAATATTATACTCTTTTACTTGTTTCAGTCATTTGACTGCGGCCATGCTGGAGCACCGCCTTTAATCGAGCAAATCGACCCCGGGACTTATTCTTTGTAAGCCCAGTACTTATTCTATCGGTCTCTTTTGCCGAACCGCTAAGTGACGGGAACGTAAACACACCAGCATCGGTTGTCAAGCAATGCTAGGGGGACAAACACACACACACATATATATATATAAATATATACAACAGGCTTCTTTCAGTTTCCATCTACCAAATCCACTCACAAGGCATTGGTCGGCCCGAGGCTATAGCAGAAGACACTTGCCCAAGATGCCACGCAGTGGGACTGAACCATGTGGTTGGTTAGCAAGCTACTTACCACACAGCCACTCCTGCGCCTATAAGTAGAATTTGTATTAATTGACTTTTTGGCTAAGACAAAAGTGAAGTTGTTAATTGCAGGTACAATATAGGAAACTTTTCCTTGAAGTAAAACATTAAAGAAATTCATATTTATTAGAGGACTAGCAGTATCGCCCGGCGTTGCTCGGGTTGTAAGGGAAATAACTATATAAGCATTTTTAGAGAGTTATAGCCAAAAAATAGCAAAAAAATGCATTAAAAATTGAAAAAAAATTAAGGTAAATTTTTTTTTAATTGTTGACACATCGTAGATATTTTTAGAGAGTTACTTCCCTTATATAAAAGCGAAAAAAATGCATTAAAATGGAAAAATATGATGGTAAATTTTTTTAAAATCGTAGACTCATTGTAGACACACGCTAATACCCAGAAGGGCTCGATATGAATCACGACTATAAGATACCCGGTTTTGGTTAAACTGCACCGCAAAATGTGGGAGTAGTTAGGAATCTAAATCGTAGGAGACAGACACACAACTTCACTCTTATATAAAGATGCTTTTTTTTTTCAGTCATAGAGTTAGATTTATGAAGGTCTTCAGTAGAAAATCCTTTGAATTCTGACTCGCTGCTTGATATAATGAAATTCGTATCCATTTTTTGTCAGAATTACAAATTTTGAAAACACAATAGGAACAAATTTCGGAAAAAAATCTCCCATAATTCACGGAATTAAAATTACACTTCGATTTTTGTACAAAACTGTAGTTGAAGTGTTTACGAAGTATAATACGTGTTTTCACGAATGTACTAAAGAGATTTACTCTGATATTCTCATTTAAATATGAATAGGTAAATTCGGGCGGCTTGGTAACGAAAGGGTTAAACGGATGCATACATTTATTAATCTCTTATTATAATAACTATATATAAGTGTCGTCTGTTTATACATAAACACTGTTTCATACTGCAATTATATATACATATATCTATATATAATATTATATAATAAAATATATACAGAGTAAAATAAAAACCAATTTACCTTTTCTGTATTGTTATAGCAATTCCACCGTCCATGTGTCTTTGCAAATGTGTTGGAATGATAAGTGAGTTGTGTTTTGGCGCCTTTTTTACTAATAACAAACACACACGTGTTTGTATGTAGTTGTTTGAAACGTTTGTGTTTGCCACTCTCATATATGTATGTGTATGCGTGTGTGTGAGGAATGACACACACACACTCACGCACGCACACATGTACATCAATGCTTTCGGAGTGAAATGTTAAAATATTGAGTTTTCTCGAATTTTGTCTTAATTGGTGGTAAAATTGAAAGAAATTTTTTATGGCATCACCCACTGAAGTACTCTGAAAAATCATGGGTACACTCTAATTGAAGAAATTGTGTGAGGAGTAAATCGTTATGTATTTATTTGTTTCTGTTTGCTGTGTTTTTTTATTTTTTGAGTAGTGGTTTAAATACTTTCAGTTTAGTCTTCCTCAAATCACTCTGTCGCTATTTACTTTCATTTTATTCGTTGCACACTGTGTGTGTGCGTGTGCGTGTGGTGTAAACCACATTAAGAAAAGCATTTGACATACACACCAGAATGTGAGTTTTCTGTAAATTTTGCTTAATTGGAGTTTAAATTTTAAAAACTGGGCCTGGCATGACCTGATGCATTCTACTCTTAAAAAGTGCTAGGTAAATTGTAATTGAAGAAATCCTATATTGTAGATTTCTATAAGTTACAAAGGGAGGCAGATAAAATCTGCCTTTTATAATAAGAGATATTGTAATCAACAATAAAGTACCATTTATGTGGTTGCTTGACCTGCTAGAAATAGCAACTAAATATCCATCTCTACAGTAAGTTTGCCCTCATCCACTATTTCTTATATATACTTCAAGGTAACTGAAATGGTAAAGTTTTACTCCAGAATTAATGAATAAACTCTATTACATGCACCGAGTACTTTTCTCCTTTTTCTTCCTCTTGTTCATCTATGAACACATACACACACACAAGTTGTTTGTCCTTTTGTTTCACATTGTCCAAGCTAGATGAGGAGCCCCTCTTTGCTATGATTTTCTGTGCATGTTTACCATCCAGTTCTCAGCACCTTTAGTATATAATCTCCAGAAAAGCTTGATAGAAGACATACTATATGAGGAACAATAAGTATCAAAAAAGCCAACATGACAACCTAGCACTGATTTTTATTTTAAAAAATAGTCCCTCATTGGCAAATATCTTGAAGAGAGTGAACTGCCAGCTACAGTATGAACTGCAAGTCTTGAGTTGAGAGATTCTTTGGACCAGGGGTAAATTACCCCAAGTGGGTGTAAAAATGAAGACTCATTAGACTTAAGTGAAATTATATTTAAAAATGTGTTCCTTGTTATGATAGAAATTTTTCTCCTGGCATGAGGAGGCAGTCAAAAAGTTGCTGCCTTTTGCAACAACCTACCTTTGCGAACAAGGATTTTCCACTCTAATGAACATAAAAACAAAGCCAAGTAATTGATTGGATCCCAAAAGACTGTATCCAAATTTCTCTGGCATCAAAATGCCCCAATTTTGATGTAACTGTAACAAAAATGAAACATTCATTTCTCCAAAACCTGAAGTGGAAAAGTTTCTAGAAAAATCCTTTTCTTTCATAATGAGGATATTAATTTATTTTATTGCATTTGTTTTATACTTTTTATATTCTTAATTATATTCTCCATATAAATAGATTCAATAAACCTTTTGAATTCAAAGAATCTATGATTTTCTTCTTTTCAAATCAAGGGGCTAACATCAACAGCAAGGAATCACCTTTAACACTAACAATTCCACCATTCTACTCTCTTGGACTAGCACTCTAGTTTAGCAATACTCAGCTCATTTTGCTAGCTTGCCTTCTATGATGAATCACATAAGAGGAAAATGAAATTCAGAGGTGAAATAGAATATTAATTTTTTTGCAACCACATGGTTTCAGATTCAGTCCCACTGTGTGGCACCTTGAGCAAGTGTCTTCTATTACAGCCCTGGGCTGATACCAACCAATGCCTTGTGAATGGATTTGGTTGATGGAAATTGAGTGAAAAAGCCTATCATACATGTGTGTGTATGTGTGCACATGTGTCTTTCTGTAGGTCTCCTGCCACCTATCCACTGTGGAGGCACATGGCCTAGTGGTTAGAGCAGCGGACCTGTGGTCGAGGGATCGCGGGTTTGAATCTCAGATCGGGCGATGTATGTGTTTATGAGCAAAACACCTAAGCTCCACGTGGCTCCGGCAGAAGGTAATGGCGAACTTCTGCTGACTCTTTCGCCACAACTTTCTCTCATTCTGTCCTCCTGCATCTTGCAGCTCACCTGTGACAGACCAGCGTCCCGTCCAGGTGGGGAACCTATACACCAAGGAAACCGACCCTTATGAGCCAGATATGGCTTGAGAAGGAACCTATCCACAGCTCAACAATCAGTGTTGGTTTGTTTACATCCTTGTAACTTAGTGGTTTGGGCCAAAGAGACTGATAGGATAAGTACAGAACTTGATTTGTTCAACTAAAGCCTTCAAGGCAGTGCCTCAACATGGCCACATCCTAATGAATGAAACAAGTAAATGATAAATAAAACCAAAAGACAAGAATAAAATGACTAACAAATTTTTTGGAAATTGTTTTAATAATTTGTGAACAGATTCTTCACAAATAATTAATAGTAAATAAATAGTAACAATTAATATCATAAATTTATAAATCTATAGTAGACAATTAGTCATTCTCTTGATCAGGTGTGAAGGAATACCAATTTCTCGAAGTTCACTTGCTTTCTTCAAGTATAAATGAGAACTATAATGACAAATATATCTCCAACACATTTCTTGTAAGCTTGGTACATCCAGTTGCATTCTAAATAGTGTGTTAACTCTTTGTTCATTTTCAGTAACACCACCAAATAAATACATGCAACCATTCTGAATAAAAAGAGAGAAATAAAGAAAAGAAAAGAAAATATGATTAAATAACATATATGTTTCTTTATTGCCCACAAGGGCCTAAACATAGAGGGGACAAACAAGGACAGACAAACGGATTAAGTCGATTACATCGACCCCAGTGTGTAACTGGTACTTAATTTATCGACCCCGAAAGGATGAAAGGTAAAGTCGACCTCGTCGGAATTTGAACTCAGAACGCAACAACAGACGCAATACTGCTAAACATTTCGCCCAGTGTGCTAACGTTTCTGCCAGCTCGCCGCCTTATTTTATATTAAATAACATATAGGAACAGGAATGGCTGTGGTAAGAAGCTTGCTTCCCAACTACATGGTTCTCGGTTCAATACTACAGCATGGCACCTTGGGCAAGTGTCTTCAACTATAGCCTTGGGATGACCAAATCCTTGTGAGTGAATTTGACAGATGAAAATTGAAAGAAGCCTGTTGCATTATATATAAGTGTGTGTGTGTTGTGATTGAGGCTGTCCCCCATCACAGCCTGACAACCGGTGTTGTGTTTATGTCTATGTACCTTAGCAGTACAGCAAAAGAGACTGGTAGAATAAGTACCAGGTTTTAAAAAGATAAGTACTAAGGTCGATACATTTGACTAAAAGTTCAGTAAGGCAGTGTCCCAGCATGGCTGTAGTCTAATGATTGAAACCAGTAAAAGATAAAAGACGTATTTAAGACCATTATTAAATGTTAATTCTCTATCAGAATAAATCTCGAGTATTGCTCTAAGAAACAATTTTGAGGTTATAAACTATCACCCTTTCATAACCATCGATACTGTACCCCATTCAGTTGAGGGATCTTGCCTAGAAAGTTACTTGTTGACCCGACCGATGCTGGAGCCATGATAAAAGTACCCAGTACACTCTGTGAAGTGGTTGGCATCAGAAAGGGCATCTAGCTGTGGAAACCATACTGAAGCAGACATCAGAGTTTGGTGCAACCCTCTAGCTCATCAGTTTAAGTTGAAACGTCCAACACATGCTAGCATGGGAAAAAGGACGTTAACTGATGATGGTGGTGATGGTGATAAACACCTAGCTGCAAAACACATGAGGCTATAAACTGGAGAGAGAACATACATTAGGTTATATCTTATGGGAAGAGAACATAGAGGTTTGATAACCAAATGGTTCCGGTTTCAGTTCAGTTGAGCTTCATTCAGATTCAACTCAAGTGTGTGGAAGCACTCCGTCGGTTACGACGATGAGAGTTCCGGTTGATCCGAATCAACGGAACAGCCTGCTCGTGAAATTAACGTGTAAGTGGCTGAGCACTCCACAGACAAGTGCACCCTTAACGTAGTTCTCAGGGATATTCAGCGTGACACAGAGAGTGACAAGGCCGGCCCTTTGAAATACAGGTACAACAGAAACAGGAAGTAAGAGTGAGAGAAAGTTGTGGTGAAAGAGTACAGCAGGGATCACCACCATCCCCTGCTGGAGCCTCGTGGAGCTTTAGGTGTTTTCGCTCAATAAACACTCACAACGCCCGGTCTGGGAATCGAAACCGCGATCCTATGACCGCGAGCCGCTGCCCTAACCACTGGGCCATTGCGCCTCCTCAACTCAAGTAAACTATAACTAGAAGATATAATTGGTTGTGCTTGCGCGCGCAAACACACAGACACACAAAATAGACGGTTGTCTCCCCTTACACGCACGCGTAAACGCACCAGTTGTCTCCCTCTAAGATATCACCATCAGTTGCCTAGCTTACATGCACCACATTTAGATATAAACCACATAGTTGTCTCCTCAATAAGATGCTACTTCCAGTTGCCTACCGCACAAAGATAAAAACCACTGACAGCTTAACATGGGGAATACAGAGAAAGAAATAGAGGAAAATAGGAATCAGCGACTGCAGGCAGTGTCCATAGCTTTTTGCAGGCTTTCCTAGATCGAGTTTGATGCCATTAATGGCACTCTTTACAAATCTCTTGCTTGCAGGCACCCTTTATAAATTAATGCGTGCAGGAAAGATGTAAGCCAGAAGGGAATTCTATAGGGATGAGTGACGTTCTGGGAAGAAAGGACTGGCTGTAGTAATTGGTGTGAAGCCAGCAAAGTTGGGACAGAATGGAGGTGATGAGAGGATGGGAGACAAATCGGAAGGGTGTGCCTGAGTTGCAGTCATATGAACCCAGCTTCCCCCAAGGAGCACAGCCGTTCAAGAATTTGGACCTGGAGATCTCCATTTCCAGTGACTTCGAGGGCCACCTCCCAGTGGTGTTGGGCGCCAATGAAGAGCCCTCGACTACAACAAGATGACCAAATTTTTTTTCCCCAAGGTCTGGGGTCTCCTGCCCCTAAGCCCTAGACCATCACCTAATCATCCTTACCCGTCTTGTTGCTTAACAACAACAACAACAAGGAGCACAGGCCATTACAGTAACTATGGAAAAAACAGAAAGAGGAGACAGCATGCCCATTGGCCAGAGACCGGAACAGTTTGTGGGTGGCCTTTTCTGGATGCTGCCCAAGATGTTTGCAAGTGCAGCAGTAGCAGTAATAACAGCTATTGCTGCTGCCATCGCCAATGTCATTATCATCACCATCATTTTATACCTGCTTTCCTTGCTGTTATAGGTTTGACAGGATTCGATGTGTTAGAGGACCACACCTTCCAACAATATCTCATTTAGGCCATAGTTCCTATGGCTGGGTGTCCGTCCTTTACAGTGGTTGGTGTTAGGAAGGGCAACGCTTTGGGTGCATTTTTCATGGTACCAGCACTACAGTGGTTGGTTTGCCATCAGCAAGACTAAAGAACCTTTTCAAGCCTTGTATTGTTAGCGTCTGATTTTAATTACCAAACACTCAGAGTGTACTGGGTGTTTTTTGTGACACTGGGATTGTTGGGAGTAGGGGCTGGAGTGTAGCTTGCAAAACAAGAGTGCTCCCCTTGATGGCAAGGAACTGCAAACGGAGAGTAATGGAGAGAATAATAAAGAGAATAATGTTGAAATCAAAATTCAAATCAAAATGGAAATTGTAGTTGTGGCCAATGCCAGTGCCGCCTGACTGGCACTCAAGCTGGTGGCACATAATAAGCACCATTCAATCGTTGGTCGATGCCAGTACTGCCTGACTGGCTCCCTGTACCCATGGCACATAAAAAAGCACCATCTGAATGTGGTCAGTACCCCCCCCCCCCCCGACTGGTTCCTGTGCCATTGGCATGTAAAAAGCACCATCCAAATGTGACTGATGTCAGTGCCGCATAACTGGCTCCTGTGCCAGTGGCACGTAAAAAGCACCCACTACACTCTTGGAGTGGTTGGCATTATGAAGGGCATCCAGCTGTAGAAACCTTGCCATATCAGATTGGAGCCTGGTGCAACCTTCTGGCTCGCCAGTCCCCCAGTCAAACCGTCCAACCCATGCCAGCATGGAAAACAGACGTTAACCGATGATGATAATGATGATGATGATGGGGGTAGAGGAGACAGAGGAAGATGGAGGGGAAGAGTAATGTCAGGGGTTAGTGTGAAAGAAAGAGGGGATAATGAGGTGGATTGTAAATAATAGGTTAAAATAATGAGAAGCTATAAACTGAAAGAAAATGGTTAATGAGAAAACTACTTACAGGTGATACAGCAGATCCATGGAAGTATAAATTCTTAGGCATTTCTCCAACATATGTCCATCTATGGGATTTTAAAGAGAATCTCCAAACATCTTTGAAAATAATTTTGTTTTTCGTACCTCCGCAAATATATACATCTGTAACAATATCAACAAGTAGATGATATTAACTTTATATTATGGAATGATATTACCATATCAACATATTTCATTCCTTTAGAAATATATACAACTAGAACAATAATTACATTATATTATCAATGTGATATTGCTATTTCAATCTTTTAGAAATATAATAGCACTTAGAATAGAATCAAACAAAACAAAGGCATAGATAAGAAGTTTAATCCTTTTCTTACTAGAGTGTTGCATGACTGTCGATGCCAGTGCTACCTGACTGGTCTAGTGTTGGTGGTACGTAAAAAGCACCATTTGAGCATGGTTGCTGCCAGTGCTGCCTGACTGGTCCCGTGCCAGTGGCACATAAAAAGCATCGTTTGAGCGTGGTCGTTGCCAGTGTCGCCTGACAGGCTCCTGTGCCGGTGGCACGTAAAAAGCACCATCCGAGTGTGGTCGATGTCAGTACCACCTGACTGGCTCTTGTGCTGGTGGCATGTAAAAAGCACCCACTACACTCTCAGAGTGGTTGGCATTAGGAAGGGCATCCAGCTGTAGAAACCTTGCCAGATCAGATTGGAGCCTGGTGCAGCCTTCTGGCTTGCCAGTCCTCAGTCAAACCATCCAACCCATGCCAGTATGGAAAATGGACGTTAAATGATAATGATGATGATGATGATTTCTGTTGAAATATGCTGTCTTTGTTTCAGTTAATTTTTAAAATAATGAAGAATTTAGTAAAATAACTGTCGTTATTAAGCTGCTGTTTGGAAAGTAACAAGAAATTTTGATGGAAGGTTTTAATCTTGATTAGTTTAACATTTTAGCATTCAGATCACTCTGTCAAATGTAATGTTTATTTATTCACCTTATGTTAAATTAAGCTTTGATATTTCAATGATGTGACTTTATTTTTAGAATAACAGTGTAGGTCATGTGAGAGGCTGGATGTGGCCAAAACAAAAAAACAGGTAGGGCCAGATATGGCTGGTTTAAATGCTTTAAGATTTAAAATGGGAATTTTCTGTCTTGAGTATGCAGATATTCTGAAAATACCTCATAGTTAAGGGTCGCTTTTGGCAAAGTATAGCACCCATTCAGCCACCCTGTCAAGGATATAGTGCAGTCATGGGAATGCAGCATGGCAGATTGTGAAGAGGTAGTGAAAGAGCTCAACTGAGCCAATGGTGCTTCTTACATATTGAGTGGAAGAATCCTAGAAGATTAATGGTCAGGATTACCATGCTCCGTCAAGAGAGTAAATGCAACACATCCATAGGGGTAACATCCATGGTTGTGTAATCAGGTAATAAAAGATTCACTATGATGCAAGCTCCCAATTCTGATTCATAATAATGGAATTGGATGGCAACAGAAAGTCATGGGAATCTGTGAAAGCAGTGTAACCAAAGAGAAAGAGAGAGTATCACAGAACCAGGTGTAGTCTCAGGTAGGCTGATATGAAAAGGGTTAAAGCAATGTGTGTATATGGTAGCATACATTGACCATGTGATAATGAACTTAGATCAATAAATACTGACTTACTAATGAAGTGAAGAGAAATATAATAAAAAGTAGCTTACAATGTTTATAATGAACACAGCCATGGCATTTCCTATCTAATGGCAAACCTGAAATAGAAAATGATATTAGGACAAAGATTTCAAAAGTTACCATTTTGTGGGAAAGAATTTGATTTGTAGCAATGTCAATCTTTAATTTCCAATTAGATTGATATGAGTTAATGAGGAATATCAATTTATTTATGGTGAATCAAAAATCTATACTGACCATTCTTAATATCTCTAGAGCTTGTGATGTAAGACCAACAGAATGTGTCAAAGTCTAAAACTGGAATCTGAAACAGACAAAAGACAAAAGGATTAATTAGGGTGCAATGATTTTCCCTTCTCCCACAGACTAACTAATTAATGAAAAATTAAAACAGAATGAATCAATCATCAAGAAACAAACAATTAACATAAACAGTTACCTTTGAATCTTGTAGCTATCACAAATTAAATGACATTTAAACTAAATTAAATTTTATTTAAACACCAGTGACTAACAATTATTTATGCCTAAAAATAAGATATCAACAAGAGAAGTTCTTCAAAAGAAACCATTTTACTTCCTACTTTCTATTTTGTATCACATCTAAACTAATTATGACTTAACCATCCTCACACACCGTCTCTGATGAAGGGATATAATTAATAAATATCCTAGAAACAGCTGTAAGACCTTTTATCTATAAATGTTCTAATATCTACACAGCCTTGGTTTTTATCTCATGCAAAAAATTCCTACAATGTAGTAATTTATCTGGAGATGACTTTAGATAAAACTCCATACTTTGTAGTCTAATGGATCCTTAACGAATCTAAATGTACATGTATCACTTGTGTGAACAGTGAAAAATCACAAATGATGGAACTGAATGCTGTTAGCAAGGAAAGAATCAGCAGCAAATTCAATGAGAATTTAGTGTACAGTTAAGTGTGACAAAAACTCTGTTTTTAGCTTCCTTGTATTAATTATAGTTCTCAAAATATTAATACAGAAATTTAAGGTTAGAAAGATACCTTTCAGTTTTCATTGTGAAACACGTAGAACAGATTTTAGATGACCCAAGTATTAAGTAGCAGCTGAAACAACCCAACGGTCATGACTGACTGTAGGATTGCACCTAGAAGGTTACCCTCCCAGGCACAAGTCCGAGCAAGGTTGTTTTTATGGAAGACCAGCAGCTGCCCATGCATACCGCCCCCACCTCTCCACACCACCAGTGTTACCCAAGGGAAAGGCAACAGCCGATACAGCTTGGCACCTGTGACATCGCAACTCACTTCTACAGCTGAGTGAACTGGAGCAACGTGAAATAAAGTGTCTTGCTCAAGAACACAACACGCAGCCTGGTCTGGGATTTGAACTCACAACCTTGCGATCGTAAGCTCGACGCTCTAACCACTGAGCCATGCGCCTTCGGCAGAGGGTATACAACACAATGCAGTAATACCTCACTTCACGAGGACCCACTTTATGAGACCTCAGGTTTACGAGTTTTATTTTATAATAAACATAAAAGGGTTAAACAACCATTTTGTGTGTGGAAACACTGGTTCTGATGTATCTGCACAGCGACGGCATAAAATTTCATTGCTACTATGGGAAATTACTGCTCTGCTTTACGAGTTTTTACTTTACGAGCAATCTCTAGTAACAAATTAACTCATATATAAAGGCATTACTGTACTATACAGGAGTGACCATACTCAATAAGTAAGAAGGGAGCAGTTAGAAACTAAAGACAGAATAATTAGTGAAAGAAATGGGACCACAAACTATGTAGTGGAGTCTTTAATAGACCGACAGAGAAGTGTGAATACAGATATGGTAAATGCAAGAAGTAGTTTGCAGTGTAACCAATCATGAACTCTTCAGATAGGTTACTAGACGCAATTGACTTGTCAATAAAATAATACTGGTATTGATATAATTGCCAATATCCTAGAAAGCAGTACTCCAGCATGACCACAGGTCAATGACTGAAACTCAGAAAAGAAAAAGAAAATAAAATAAAATCAACTTCAGTATTTTTGTAGGTACATTATGTTGTGTTTGAGAAGAAGACCCATCAAACTGAGCAAAATTGCAGTTGTGGTAGATAGCAGTGTCATGCAAATGGCACCTGTGCCAGTGGCATGTAAAAGCACCCATTACACTCTTGGTGTGGTTGGCTTTAGGAAAGGCATCCAGCTGTAGAAAACCATGCCAAATCAAACTGGATCCTGGCATAGCCTTCCATCGTACAAGCCCAGTCAAACTGTCCAACCCATGCCAGCATGGACAACAGACGTTAAATGATGATGATGATGATGATGATGACTCTGGAAAGATGAGACTGAAGTTGATCCAGTGGATATTTGGACTAATGACAGGTGAGAAGGTGGAATAGAGAGAATAAATCATTTACTTCAATACTCTAATGTTTGTCCCAAAGCTATAACACTTAACACCTGTATAAACCAAGTCTATATAAAAATATATAAAACATCTGTATGTGTAGTTAAGAACCTCCCTTTGCAACCATGTGCTTTCTGGTTTAGTCCTATGGCACCTTGGGCAAGAGTCTTCCACTATAGTCCTGGGCTGACCAATGCCATGTGAGTGAATCTGGTAGAAAGAAACGGTGCAGAAATCACTGAAAACAAGGCGGCAAGCTGGCAGAAACGTTAGCACATCGGCCGAAATGCTTAGTGGTATTTCGTCTGCTGCTACGTTCTGCGTTCTAATTCTGCCGAGATCAACTTTGCCTTTCATTCTTTCGAGGTCGATTAAATAAGTACCAGTTACACACTGGGGTCGATATAATCGACTTAATCCGTTTGTCTGTCCTGATTTGTCCCCTCTGTGTGTAGCCCCTTGTGGGCAGTAAAGAAATAAGAAACAGTGCAGAAATCTATCATTGTGTGTGTGTTTGTGTGTATGCGACCATCTCCCACTGCTTGACAACCAGGGCTGGTTTGTTTACAACTCTGTAGCAAAAGAGACTGACAGAACAAGTACCAGATTTGAAAAAAAAAAACCCATAAGAACTGGGGTTGATTTGTTTGATTAAAGACCTTTCAAGGCAATGCCCCAGTATATCCAATGAATGAAATAAAAAAAAAAGCTGAAATGAATAGGGGAGAAAAATTTATTAATTTTAACTATTACCTTAATCAGATCAAAAACAGAAAAATTGGTACCTCCTCCAAAAATATATAATTTTTTGCTCTCAACTACAGTTTCATGCCGGTATCTACAATGTAAACATGAAAAGATTTTTTTAAAATATGTATATAAAATTTCATGTTAAAAAATTCATGGCATATTTAATTGATTTCAGCTCCTTTACCAGACAAATGAATTTCATCAAATATAATAAATAAAAATAAGTAAGATTCAGTCATTAATAAATTCATGGCATATTTAATTGATTTCAGCTCCTTCACCAGACAAATGAATTTCATCAAATATAATAAATAAAAATAAGTAAGATTCAGTCATTAATATTCAGTAGTAAAACGGTTACAATCAGTGATATTCTCAGTAAAAAACAGAAGCAATTTAGAAGCAGGCATGGCTGTGTGGTTAAGAAACTTACTTCCCAAACATGTGGTCTCAGGTTCAGTCCTATTGCACAGTACATTGGGTAAGTGTCTGCTACTATAGATCTGGGTCAACCAAAGCATTGTGAGTGGATTTAGCAGACGGAAACTAAGAGAAGCCTATCACATATCATCATCATCATCATTTAACGTCTGTTTTCCATGCTGGCATGGGTTGGACGGTTTGACTGAAAACTGGTAAGTTGGTTTCTACAGCTGGATGCCCTTCATAATGCCAACCACTCCAAGAGTGTAGTGGGTGCTTTTTATGTGCCACCAGCATGGGTGCCTGTTATGAAACACCTGCATTGGTCACTACTGCAATCTCACTTCGCTTGACAGGTCTTCTCAAGCACAGTACATTGCCAAAAGTCATGGTCACTTGTCACTACCTCAGTGAGATCCAAAGTTCAAAGGGGTACTTTTTATGAGCCAGTTACAGGACACTGGCATTGGCCACGATTACAATTTCACTTGGCTTGACAGGTCTTCTCAAGCACAGCATATTGCCAAATGTCTCATTTGCTAGTCATTGCCTCTGTGAGGTCCAATGTTTGAAGGTCACACTTTACCACTTCATCCCATGTCTTCCTGGGTCTACCCTCCACCATTAGAGATCAGCACTTCTTTACACAGCTGTCCTCGTCCAATCGCATCACATGACCAATTTTTATCTGAAGACGCTTACACTCTATTGTGCATGCACACTGACATTGTACAGCCAGCGAAGCACACGAGCTTCATTTCTTTCAAGCCTTTGCATGTCCTTGGCGATCACAGCCCATGTTTCACTGCCATGGAGCATAGCTGTTCGCATACAGGCATCTGTACAATCTGCCTTTCACTCTGTGGGAAAGGTCCTTTGTTACCAACAGGAGTAGGAGCTCTCTGAACTTTGCCCAGCCTATTCTTATTCAAGCAGCTACATTCTCAGAGTATCTACCTCCACTTCTGACTTGGTCACTTAGGTAACGGAAGCTATCAACTATTAGTTTTCCCACCTGGCATTTGATGGAGTCTATTTTCTGTACATTTTGGTATTAATTGTACCTGTGCACCTTTCACACACAAAAACTATTTTCCCTGTTAACCTTCTTCTGATATTGCTGCACCTCTTATGTGTCCATAGCTTACACCAGGTACATCTTAAGGAGTTATTACCTATGCCTTTTCTACAGAATGAGCAGGGACATCTATTTGAAGAGATTTGTGATTTGTCTGCTTTCCTACTTACTAAGACTTTGGGTTTTGCTGTGGACCCTTGACTAAACAAGCATCACTAATGTTGCTGTGCAAAGGATAAAGGACTGATCATAGTAACTTAGTGCAGTGTTGTGTAAGTGAAATATTGTAGAGGTGATGAAATCCTATTGCAATTTAATGCAAATTGATAGAACTTTAAACATCATTACCCTAACAAAATCTTTTCCACTTACAACTGGAAAAAATGAATGGAAAGAGAATTGGCACAATTGTTAGGGCATCAGTCAAAATACCTTGAGGTAGTTGTTTTGATTCTTTACATTCTGAGTTCAAATTTTCATAAGGTCAATTTTGTTTTCCATCATTCTGGGGTCTATAAAATGAAGTACCAGTCAAGTACTGGGGTCAATACTATTGATCAGCCCTCACTTCTCAAAACTGCTGATTGTGTGTCTAAATTAGAAACAATTATTATTATTGTGGTTGGTTAATAATGCACAAACATGAGCTAAAGGTGCTGCATCTACAAAGATTGCCGGACAGTGAGGCATGGTTGCCATTTGTAAGTCACATTTTTCTACTGTTTATCTTTTGATAGAGCTGCATTCCTGGGTCAAGTGAAAACCAAGCTTGAGTATCTGGTACTAGAATGTAATTTAGGCACTCACATTTCTCCATCATTTTGGAAATTCAGCAGGTGGTATGTTAACTCTTGAATTAATCAAATGGAAATTGTAGTTAAGATACCTGTGCTGGTGACACGTTAAAAGCACCATCTGAACGTGGTAGTTGCCAGCGCCGCCTGACTGGCGTCCATGTCGGTGACATGTAAAAGCACCAACTGATCGTGGCCATTTGCCAGCCTCATTTGGCCCCTGTGCTGGTGGCACGTAAAAAGCACCCACTACACTCACGGAGTGGTTGGCATTAGGAAGGGTATCCAGCTGTAAAAACACTGCCAGATCAGACTGGAGCCTGGTGCAGCCTCCTGGCTTCCTAGATCCCGGTCGAACCGTCCAACCCATGCTAGCACGAAAAACGGACGTTAAACGATGATGATGATGAATCAGTAATGGACAAAAACAACATTCTTAGGAAAACATTGGACATGCTAAAATCAACTGAACAATCTAATCTGAAGAACTTTCAACTTGAAGACTATAGAGAACTTCTAGAAATCACTAATTTGGCTGTTGAAAGGGGTGATATTGCCTGTTCAGGATTAACTCTATAGGTGCAATAGTGTTATCAGCCAGACCTGTTTGAGATGCATATAGAGCAAGAAAATAGTTGCATGCACTTTATAAGTGTCCAAATAATGCAAAGTTAAGGAGTTATGTTGAGCAGGTGTTGTTATGCGTAGGACATATCTGGCTAGCAGCTGAGTCAAAAATGAAGATCACCCTTCCACTTTCCTTTGATCAAGAAGGGTAGATAGTTTTCTATGATTTGTGACTGCGGCAAAAAACATTGTATGCAGGACAAAACTGAAAGGACTGAAGACTGAGATGTTCCTCTTTGACTGAGCTGTCATGAATGTCTTCAAGAACCATGTGGAGAAAGGTTATGGTAAAGAGAGAGGTACTGCCCTACTGTAAATTTGTTGGAAAGTGGATGATAGTAACAAGTATGGCTCAGAGGAATAAGCTTACTCTTAGCATCTGGCTATAGGCTAGAGAATACAGCTGAGAGAAAGAGCAGTTTAAATTTGTAGTAAGAGTAATCCTAGGTCTGTGGGTCTCTTTGATTGGCTTTAGGTAGCTGTCCTTTCTATGTAAACCTCTATTATTTCAGTAGTTCTTTTCCCTTGCAATGGCCCTCATCCATTGTCCTTGTGGTATATAGATAATAAAGAAATCGTTATTAATTATTATTTCTATAATTATTATTGTTATTACTATTGTTGTTATCATTATCATTTATCGCAAGCTGGCAGAATTGTTACAATGCCAGGCAAAATGCTTAGTGGCATTTCATCTGTATAATTGACTTACCCGCCACCTTCCCTGGAATCTCTGGTCTTGCGCCAAAATTTGAAACTGTTATTATTATTATTTTTATTATTATTATTATAGCTGTTACAGTCAACAATGAAAATGATGTTTAAGGAGAACTGATGATCAACAACTGAAATTAGCATAAATCGAGAAAAGAGTAATTGTAAAGTTAAGCCAACAACATGTTGATAGCCTGGTTAAATTGCACAAAAAAAAAAATGGCCATTTAATGAATTTAGCAATAAAGTAATTGTTCAGTAAAACCAACATAAATACAAAACTGTACAGAAGATCAATATCTGACCTTGGTTCTGGCGGGTTTTTACATTCAATATATTCCCAAGATTTTGTGTTAAGTTCAAGACGGTAAAGATCCAACATGTAAATTGTACCTTCTGTACCACCACAGATGTATATGTAATTGTCAATTGGATGCATAGTCTGGAAAAAAAGACAAACAATTATATAACACAGATTTGTATAGCTATTTCTTTACTACCCACAAGGGGCTAAACACAGAGGGGACCAACAAGGAGAGTCAAACGGATCAAGTTGATTATATCGACCCAGTGCATAACTGGTACTTATTTAATCGATCCTGAAAGGATGAAGGGCAAAGTTGACCTTGGCGGAATTTGAACTCAGAACGTAACAGCAGACGAAATACAGCTACGCATTTCGCCCCGCGTGCTAACGTTTCTGCCAGCTCGCCGCCTTCATATTTGTATAGCACGATTGTATAACACAATTACACAATAGAAATACAAAATGCAAGATGAACTTGTCAAGTAGATCATGCTGTCAACTCTTTCCTCCTATCAGATATACAGAAGACAATAAGAATATCCCAAACTCAAAATTTCAGAACCTTACAATATCTTTCACTTGTTTTAGTTATTGGACTGTGACCATGCTGGCAAAGCAGGTGAGGGTTGACAACAAGAACATTCAACTGTAAAATCCTGCTCCGCAAGTAACTCGGACCTTTACCTTTTGACCTACAGATTTAAAAAATAATTTTTTGTAACTAAACACTTTCAAACTTCAGACACTGGTAGAATGTGTCATAAAAAACATCTTTTACTCTTAGCATTTTTGAGAAAAACTTGTATTTACGAAGATATTTCACCTTAAAGTTCTCATATTTTGGCAATTTCAACCAATCAATGACGTGTATTCAGCTGAATAAAATCACTGCTGTTGTTTCTCAACAACAACTATCGGCAGTGTATTTTTCGTTTGTCACTGTTATTTATGACATCATTTGTGCGTTTGTACTGGTTTTAAGGTGTTAGGGTTAGGGTTGTCATAAACAACAGTGACAAACGAAAAATACACCGCCGGAAGTTTTTGTTGACAAACAACAGTAGTAATTTTATTCAGCTGAATACACGTCATTGATTGGTTGAAATTACCGAAATATGAGAAATTTAAGGTGAAATATCTTCGTAAATATAAGTTTTTCTCAAAAATGCTAAGAGTAAAACATGTTTTATATGACACATTCTACCAGTGTCTGAAGTTTGAAAGTGTTTAGTTACAAAAAAATTATTTTTTAAATTTGTAGGTCAAAAGGTAAAGATCCAGTAACTCTCCAACCAAACCCGTTCAAGCATGGAAAAATCAGACATTAAACAAATGGCCAAACAATGAAATTATACACAAGACTTACATGTCCATATCTCTTTGAAGGGAAATTTGCAGCATCACCATTTAATGGTTGGCAGGGAATAAGTTGCCATTCTTGCTTGAGAAGATCGAGTTGATAAATGTCATTGCTACTGTTCATGCCAAATGGCAGGCCTGATCCACCAAACACAATTATGCTGTTTCCAAGAAGACACACTTAAACGAGAACAGATCATCATTGTTTAGGGATGCATTTAGTAAAAGGGTTAATTTAATATAAGAAAATTAACTCATACAATTCATGGATACACACATACACATACATATTTAGTGGTCTTACATTATAAATGCATTACTGTCATTCAGAATGCTCACAGCAGCCATATTCCTACCGCTCTATGTCACGCTGGTGAGACCCATATTGGAGTACGGGATTCAAGCCTCTTCTCCTTATCTCCTCAAAGACATACAGCATCTCGAAAGAGTCCAGAAGCTGGCTACCCGCATGGTTCTTGGTCTCAAGAATTTGTCTTATGAAGAAAGGCTGAAGATGCTCGACCTTTATTCTCTAGAAAAACGACGACGCCGTGGAGATCTCATTCTTGCTCACAACATCATAAGCGGAAAGTGTAACCTCTCGAAAGAGCTGTTCTTCACTCCTGCTCCAGAGCGTCGGCTGCGGGGTCATTCCGAAAAGCTCTATCTGCGACGATTTCATCTCAATCGAAGGAGAGGGGCTTTCTCCGTCTGGGTTGCGGATCCGTGGAATAAGCTACCAGACGAGATGGTGAAGATGCCGACGACCGCTCGGTTCAAAGTCTCCCTTGACCTCAAGTGGCCTGAACTCTTTACATGAACACCACCCTGTACATAACTCCATGTCCCCTTACATGGCCTTGCTTTTTGCTTTTTGAGCCAAAAAATTAACTAACTAACATATATTACACAGACCAGAAATGTACATATAAAATTATTTCAAAATATCACTTTTTGGTTTGATTTCATTAATATCATTATCGAAAGAAAGAAAGAAAGAAAGAGTATACATACATAAATATATAGGTGCTGGTGCCACTTAAAAAGCACCTGTGCCGGTGCTGTGTAAACACATTTGTGCTGGTGGCATGTTAAAAGCACCTGGTACACCCTGTTAAGTGGCTGGCATTAGGAAGGGCATTCAGCTGTAGAAGCCTTGCCACAACAGAGAATTGGAGTCAGGACAGCTTTGCCATGTCAAACTGTCCAACCCATGCCAGCATAGAAATTGGGTGTTAAACGATGATGATGATGATACATATAAATCTTCAAAAACACACACCTACACACATGTAGATGTATCACAATTATCAGATACACACACACACACATATATTGGGTTGTCCGGAAAGTTTGTGCCGATTTTTAAAGGAAAGAAAGAGGTCAATAAATACTTGCCATTACATTTTTAATCAACCAAATATGAACCATTTTGTTGCACAATGCGTCTCCATCTTTCCTTTAACTTGAAAACACCCTCTTCCCAGAATGGAGGCTGAAGGACATAAAGTCAGTCTCAGATACCCTACAATCTCTGACCCGCAATTACACTGTCTCCTCTCTCTGCTTTTTCTATTGCTTGACACATGCTTCTTCCCTTCCATCATATTTTAACTTCTCATCACCAGGCACCAAGCCATCTCCCTTAATATTAAATCCCACCTCAGTTGAAGGGTTTTGTTGTGCATGTTACTTGGTGACCTCACAGGTGTTGGTGCTATGTAAAATGCACCCCGTACACTCTGTAAAGTGGTTGGTATTAGGAAGGGCATCCAGTCATAAAAACCATGCCAGAGCAGATTCTGGAGCTTGGTGCCGTCCTCTGGCTTGCAACCTCCAGTTAAAACATCCCACTCATCATGCTAGCATGGGAAACAGATGTTAAATGGTGATGACAATTATGCATACATATATATATAGCCACTATAAGATTATATAAATGGCTGGACATTTTAATCCAATAAAATATTCACTGAGTTTTATTATTAAAGATACAATGTCAGCAGTTGTTGTTTAGCACCAGGCCAGGGCTGATTAAGTAGATCTAGAATCAAAAACATTCCAGCTAAAACCATCCTGCCTTTTTGTATATTGCTTACTGTGTTCATTTTTTAATTTCTAAACACTGATTTGAGGGTGATTTGCCAATTGTTGCAAACAGGCTCAAAGACAAAGCAGTTAAATTCTTAGGTGATTTTAACATAGAAACAAATATAAAATAAAGGCAGATGATTTCCAAAATGCTATTGTTTGACTTACTTGAATGAGAAGCAACCTGCGTTGGTGCTGGGCCTGTTGTTTTTAACTTTGTCCAAACATTTGTTGATATGTTGAAGGACCAAACCTGTGAAAATAGAAAAAAATATTTCAGATGTATGAAGAAATTATACAAAGTTTCGAAAGAGAGAAAAAAAAAAAAAACCTTGACTAAAGAAAAGAATTTATAATCTACACCATTAATTACAAAATCAGAATAAAAAGCATAATTTAGATAGAAAAGAAAACTGCATTCTATCTTTTACAAATGATCTGTAGCAAAGGTGGCCATAATGCAGCTCTCAAAGCTATTCATCACCATCATTATCATCAATTAGCATCCACTTGACTATGCTTGCATGAGTCAAATGGAATCTGTTGAAGCAGATTTTTTAAGGTCAGATGGCCCTCCCCTCTTTAACCCTCTCCTATTTCCAAGCAAGGTAATATCTTCCCATAGCTGTTGGAGGGTTAGCAACATGAAGGGCATCTATCTGCAGAAAATCTGCCCCAACAAATTCTGTCAGCAGGACAGTGGACATTAAAATGATGATAATAATATATGTTTATGTGAACTGAGAGTAAGTCATGTTCCATGGTACCCAGAACATGGAGAGCAAAAGTGCCATCTAACTAGATTTTATAATGTAATTTTTTTTAATCTTTTTTCTGCTGTTAGTAATTTAACATGTTATATCAAAAATAATTTCCTTCCATCCATATGTAATTTGGCCAATTGAAATTTTTCTTGGTAATATTTCCCTGTGGCTCAACATGTTTCTATGGAAGATTAAAAATTAAGGACACCACATGTGTGATGGTGATGCTCATTTTACAACTACAGCATGTTATCAAGACAAGGTAACACACACACATTATATATATATATATATATATATATATATATATATATATATATGTATATGTATATGTATATGTATATATATATATATATATGTATATGTATATATATATATATGTATATGTATATATATATATATGTATATATATATATATAATATATATATATATATATAAGGCGAGTTGGCAGAAACGTTAACATGCCGGGCGAAATGGTGAGTGGTATTTCTTCTGCTGTTATGTTCTGAGTTCAAATTCCACTGAGGTTGACTTTGCCTTTCATCCTTTCGGGGTCGATAAATAAAGTATCAATTACACACTGGGGTCGATGTAATCGACTTAATCCCTTTGTCTGTCCTTGTTTGTCCCCTCTATGTTTATCCCCTTGTGGGCAATAAAGAAATATATATATATATAGATATAGGCATGGTTGTGCAATAAGAAGCTTGCTTCCCAACCACAAGGCTCTAGGTTCAGTCCCACTGTGTGTCACCTTGGCCAAGTGTCTTTTACTATAGCCTTGGGCCAACCAAAGCCTAGTGGATGATCTGTTAGAACAAACTAAGAAAGCCAATATCAGAGTTTCTCTCATGGTATCTACTGCAGTATAATCTGTTCTAACAGAACATCCATGTTTAAGTGGGGATAAATATTACCACTCTATATATATATATATGTGGAGGCACGTGGCTTAGTGGTTAGGGTGTCAGCATCATGATTGTAAGATTGTAGTTTTGATTCCTGGACCGGGCGACGCGTTGTGTTCTTGAGCAAAACACTTCATTTCGCATTGCTCCAGTCCACTCAGCTGGCAAAAATGAGTAACGCTGTGATGGACTGGCGTCCCATCCAGCTGGGGAACACACACACCATTGAAACCGAGCCCATGAGCCTGGCTAGGCTTTAAAAGGGCGTATTATTTTATTTTAATATATATATAATAATAATATTAGGGAATAAATCCAAACTTACAGGGAAAAATGAGATTTAGGATTAAATCCAATTTTATAGTATAAATACATTATATTATATTATATTAAATTAGAGATAAAACCACTATTAGGCAAATCAGTGAAAAACATAAGCCAATACATGAGTAGATGAAACCATAGCAACTGAAGAAGGGTTTTTTCTTTGTGTTAATTGTCCTGTACTCTATTTTTTTGTTGTTTAAAAAAATGTCCGGTTCCTTGGGTTTGTGTCTATGTTTTCGTTTCTCATTGTGTTCGACGTCTTTTTGGTGTCCTGTACTCATATATGCATGTATATGTACATGTAGAGGTAGGTACGTACATATATGTTTATATATATGCATATGTTTTATTTATTAAATATATATATATATATATATATATATACACACACACACACACACAATGGGCTTCTTTCAGTTTTCAGCAACCAAATCCACTCAGAAGGCTTTGATTAGCTCTGAGCTATAATAGAAGACACTTGCCATGCAGTGGGAACAAACCAAAAGCAATGTGGTTGGGAAGCAATCTTCTTAAACAGACAGTCACACATACACTCTCTTATTAAATGTTTAAATTAAACGATATAAAACAATGATAAATCATTTTACTTGCTTCTATTTTACCTCATTAAACAATTCTGAGTAGGTTGGGTTAAATCCACCGATAACAAATATGTGGTTGGCTGTAACAATAATTCGATGTCCACTTCGTTCAATTGGTATATCTGTGTTTTCACAATCTAAATAACAAGATAAATGTTCACAAAATGAAATCATGATTGAAACCATCAGTTTGTAGTTGACTACAAGCAAAATAAGTATTTGTATTGGTTATTTCACAGTAGAAAATTAGTTGTAAAGATTTAACAGAGCTCTATGTTCTGTAAAAGATAGATACTGATGTTTTGTAAATTCTGTTCTAGTTGAGTATATAAAGATGTTAGAAATATAACAGACACTGCTTGTATGATGGTGACACTCGTTTACAACTAACGTGTAATGTCAAGACATGGAAGCACAAAGTAAAACATGCATACATATACAGACCCACACAGTCATCTATGAATCTATAAGTCAGATAAAACATGTACTTGTATCAGGTCATGCAATAAATTCTATCGGATTTTACCTTTTTTAAAATAGAATTAAATTTAATAGTATTTTAGAATGTCTAATGGAATTAAAAATTACTATTATGCATTTGTGTACATTTAAACTAATTAAATATTATTTTACAGAATAATAGAATTAAAATTTCCTTGATTAAAACCCTTTCTAACATGGAAGTATCCAAAGAGCATTTGAGGCACATAATGCTTCATGAGTACAAAAAAGGAAACTCTGCAGTCGAAGCGACTCGAAACATACACTGGGAAAGAATGCTTGAATGAAAGAACTTGTAGAAGATGGTTTGCAAAATCAAAAAGTGGAGATTTCAATCTTGAAGATAAAGATCGAACAGGATGTCCAGTTGAGTTTGATGATAAGCTCCTTGAGACATTACTTGAAAAAAATCCTGCATTATCAGTCGAAGAATTGGCAATAAAGCTAAGTTCAAACCATATAACTGTTCATCATCGTCTTCAACAACTTGAACGGTTCCTAAACTTGGAAAATGGGTGCCTCATGAATTGTCCGAAAGCAACCGCAAATCCCGAGTTGACATCTGCTCTTCTCTCCATTCTCGCGAACTTATTTCACCCTTTTTCGATAGATTTGTGACTGGTGACGAAAAATGTGTCTTCTATCGAAATATTAAATGTCATAAACAGTGACTTGGTAAAAGGGAAAAAGCTCAACCACAATCGAGAAGGGAATTTCATGGGAAAAAGGTTCTCTCTATCAGATGGGATTGCAAAGGAGTAATTCACTTTGAATTGTTACCACCTAATGCAACAATCAATGCTCCAGTCTACTGTCAGCAGTTAGGGCATTTGAACCAAGCTTTGAAGGAAAAAAGACCTGCTTTAGTGAATCAAAAAGGAGTGATGTTTCGTCAGGACAATGAGCGACCTCACATTGCAAAGATCACATCACAGAAGATCGAAGAGCTTGGTTGGGAAAAAATTCCTCATCCACCTTATTCTCCCAACCTTGCTCCTTCAGACTACCATTTGTTTCATAGTTTACAGAATCATTTGGGGGACATAACTTTTGCAAGCCAGGAGGCAGTCAAAACTGACATTTCAGAGTTCTTTGCTTTGAAACCAAAAGAGTTTTACATTGATGGGATTAAAAAGCTTGTAAATTGATGGAAGGAAGTCATAGATAATCAGGGAAAGTACATTGATGATTAAATTTCAATTAAATATAATATTTGATCACTTGTTTTCTTTATTCAAAATTCAGAAAGAACTTATGGGATGACTTGACAGAACTTATGGGATGACCTGATATATTTCTCAACAGAATGGGTGTATTTAAATAATGGATCTATACTACCATATTCTTTGATGCATGCATGTTCACTTCCCAACCATATAGTTGGGATCAGCCCTACTACTTGGTACCTTGGGCTGGTGTCTTCTATGATAGCCTCAGATATATCAAACCCTTATCAGTGGATTTAGTAGACAAAAACTGAAAGGGACCCAATGTATATATGTGCATGTGTGTGTATACATACAAATAGGTACTCTTATATGTGTCAACAGAGTGGATGTATTAAAGTAATAGGTTTATAATACTGTACTACAAAGTATATTAAACACTTTAAGTCAATACTGTGTCCTACAGTGTTAGTGGTGCTGTTAAATCATTGATTAAGGTTAGCTGTACAGATTTTCTATAGAAATTACAACTGATTTGTTACGATATTTTGTATCCAGATATGTCTAATGTAAACAATGCAACTGAAGGTGGAACAATAGGTAATGGGGGTGTAACTGCTATATTTAGTAGCTGTTTAAGCAATGATTCTGTGGATGGTTAATGGGTTGGATGTGGTACTGAAGACGGAGCAAGAACTCCTGAAATATGCATATACATAGGTGTAGGAGTGGCTGTGTGGTAAGTAGCTTGCTTATGAACCTCATGGTTCCAGGTTCAGTCCCACTGCATGGCACCTTGGGCAAGTGTCTTCTGCTATAGCCTCGGGCCGACCAAAGCCTTGTGAGTGGATTTGGTAAACGGAAACTTAAAGAAGCCCGTCGTATATATGTATATATATGTGTGTGTATGTGTTTGTCCCCCAACATCGCTTGACAACCGATGCTGGTGTGTTTACGTCCCCATAAATTAGCGGTTTGGCAAAAGAGACCGATAGAATAAGTACTAGGCTTACAAAGAATAAGTCCTGGGGTCGATTTCCTCGACTAAAGGCGGTGCTCCAGCATGGCTACAGTCAAATGACTGAAACAAGTAAAAGAGTATACACCCATTACCTATTTTCCTAACTTCAATTGCATTGTTGTTTACATTAGATGTATTCAGATATGAAACACTAACAAATCAGTGATGGCTATAGTTTCTATAGAAAAATCTGTAAAGATAACCTTAAAAGGTGATTTAATAGCACTGCTAACATGATAGAACACACTATAATATACCAACTCTGTTGACAAATATACATACTGTAAATCCTTGAGTATAATACGCAGGGGATTTTTAGGGGGCTGTACTTCTGAAAAAGCTAAACCTTGTGCATAATACGCACCCCTTCTCTAACTTGAGACGTGCGTAATTAAGCCAGCAGCACCTAGTCGAACAAACACTTCCACGCATGTGTAATACAATAATGGTTATGTTCTTAACTGTTATATGGGAATGTAAATATGTTTGCAAATTGTTTTTGTTACATGTTATTCTGTGTTCTGAATACTTTTATTTTAGTAAATGTTGCTTACTGCAAGTTATGGATGATTCTTTTATGACTTCATTGCTTTCAGGCTTAGCTTAAGGTATTTTTGCACCCAACATCACAAAATGTGTCTGAATAAACACTGCCAGACAGCAAATAAGAGACGCGGACATTACTTAGAAAATAATTTTCATTTTTAACCTCGCATATAGTACGCACTAGGGATTTTGGATTTTGACCTTTAAATTTTGGAAAAAAAGTGCAGATTATACTCGAGGATTTACAGTATATCTATTTGTATGTATGAACGCATACATACACATACACACACATTGGGTTTCTTATAGTTTCTGTCTACCAAATCCACTCACAAGGCTTTGATATATCTGGGGCTATAGTATAAGACACTAGCCCAAGGTGCCACACAGTAGGACCGAACCCAGCCACATGGTTGGGAAGTAAACATCTTTACCTAAAATCCAAATTTCATGCATACAAAACTCCAGGTGAAGATTCATCTCCATTTCTGACAGATGCAGTGACCCAGCAGAGGATACTTTGGTAGCTGTGATGAGATCGTTGTTAGTTATTATGACTGTTTAGTCCCAGGACAACAGTGAACCAGTAGGCCTATAATAGTTGTGTCTAGTTTAGGCACAAGGCCAGCAATCTTTTGGGTTTAGTTGATACTATCAACTTCAGCACTTGAATAGTGCTGTATTTTATTGACTCTAGAGGGTTGAAAAGACAATGTTGGCTTTCATGGGATTTGAACTCATGATGTCAAGAGTCAGAAAACTGAAAGGCATTTTGTCCAACGTTCTAACGATTCTGCCAGATTATCCATTTAAAAAAATTTTCTATGAGCATTCTGTTATTTATTTTTCTATTTTTCAGGAAATCATATCATATTGAAATATATATGTTGTGTCTTAAAATAATGTTGGATTTTCAATATTTCTATAATTCAAAAAAGTTCTAAATATTATTCATTTGAAGGCGGCGCGCTGGTAGAATCATTAGCACGCCAGGTAAAATGCTTTGTCGCATTTCAACTACCCTTAAGTTCTGAGTTCAAATTCCGCTGTGGTCGACTTTGCGTTTCATCCTTTTGAGCTTGATAAAATAAGCACTAGCTGAACACTGGGGACGATGTAATCAACTAACCCCATCCTCCCCAAAATTGCTGGCCTGGTGCCAAAATTGAAACCAATATTATTCCTTTTATTTATACAGATAAACCAAATAATTATAGAACTTTTATATAATTATTGGGTCGTCCAGAAAGTTTGTGCCGATTTATAGTAGCTTACCTTTCGACTTATTTGAGAACATGGTCGAATCCATAAAATAGGATTTGACTACACCTCCATTTAGAGCACAGTTTAAGCTATCTTTTCGTGAAGAAGGTTTATGTTCCTTTAACCTTAACCCTTTAAAAATGGAAGATAACAAAGTTCATTTTCGGCACTTGATGCTTTGGGAAGCAGACAAAAATTGCTGCAGCTCGGCTGGGATGTGTTACCCCAACCTCCATATTCACCAGATATTGCTCCTTTGGATTTCCACTTATTCAGTTCTCTGCAGAATAGTCTTATTGGTAAAAATTTCGATGAATTCTTTGCCATGAAACCACCTCAATTCCAGGAAGATGCATCGTGCAACAAAATGGTTCATATTTGGTTGATTAAAAATGTAATGGCAAGTATTTATTGACCTTTTTCTTTCCTTTAAAAATCGGCACAAATTTTCTGGACAACCCAAAATATATATTTATTTGGTTTACTTGTATAAATAAAGCTTACAAAATAGTTAATAAAATTACAAAAAAAATATATATATATATTCATTTTACAATTTCCACTAAGGTTGATAAAATAAGGGTAAATTTTCCAGACCAAAAGAAGTTTTTTGTGGCATATAAGGAGGTCACCATAATTCATTCAATGAACAAAAAAAATTTTCCAATGATTCCAGGATGAGGGGGTGTCCGATTTCCCACCCCACTTTTTTCCTGAACAAAAATAAGGAGTTTGCAGCATGCAAGGAGGTCAGAGTTCTTGAAAAAATCTGAGATTATTTTTATCTTAGTAAAGTACGAGTGGGTGTACTTCCCCAAATGAGTACCAGTTGAACACTGGAGTCGATATAATTGACTTACCTCCCTTCCGAAATTGCTGGCCTTGTGCCAAAACTTGAAACCAATATTAATTTGAAAGTGTAACATGTTGATGACAACAGCACACACACACACACATCATCATCGTTTAACGTCTGCTTTCCATGCTAGCATGGGTTGGACGATTTGACTAAAGACTGGCAAACCAGATGGCTGCACCAGGCTCCAATCTTGATCTGCCAGAGTTTCCACAGCTTGATGCCCTTCCTAATGCCAACCACTCCAAGAGTGTAGTGGGTGCTTTTATGTGCCACTGGCATGAGGGCCAGTCCGGCGGTACTGACAACGGCCATGCTCAAATGGTGTTTTTTACGTGCCACCTGCACATGTGCCAGTAAGGCCACACATTTATTGTTAACTGTTGTTATTTACCACTACTGGCATAACTACAGATTTTTGGGTAAATTTTAATCCTTTGACTGAAAAAAAAAAAAGAAAAAAAAACTCGGATTTTTTGTGAGGAATCAAGTACCCTGACCTCCTAATATGCTGCAAACTCCTTATTTTTGTTTGGAAAAAAAAAGGGGGGGGGAACAGAACTCCCCCCACCAACACACATCCCGGAATCATTGGAAATTTTCTTTTTTTTGGTTGAATGCATTCTGGTGGCCTCCTAATATGCTACAAAACCCATTTTTGGGTCCAGAAAACGGGGTGGGGGTGAGGTGGAAGCCTCGTAAATTTCACCAGCACAATTTTCACTAAGAAAGAAAAAAAAAAAAAACTCGGACTTTTTGCATGGAATCAAGTAATCTGATTTCATAATATGCTGCAAACCCCTTATTTTTGCTCGGAAAAAAAGGGTGGGGGGGGGGGACCGGACCCCACCCCACATCCCAGAATCATTGGAATTTTTTTTTTGTTGACTGAATTCCGGTGACCTCCTAATATGCTACAAAACCCTTTTTTGGGTCCGGAAAACGGGGTGGGGTGGAACCCTCGGAAAATTCACCTCCACCTCCATTTTCGAATCTTTGCTATCCTACACATTGTTCTACACACATTTCAATATATTTTTTTTTAATTTTCATTTCCGGGTCAAGATGTAAACATTAACCTTTTTTTGCTATTTCTTTCTTTACCTATAAATTTTAGATAGAGAGTATGGATTACATTAAATTTAAAATTCAAAGTTTGAAATGAATAAGTGAAGATGCAGAGGTTTATAGAAGTAAAGAAGATAGATGATAAATTCATCTTTAAAAACTCGTTTTTGTATATTCGGAATCTACATGATATAACACATATTCGTTGAAAATTTCATTGAAAAAATATCCGTTTTTCTGCAAGTTATGATCATCCAAAGTCGGGGTGGGGTATGGGGGAGATTTGGGTCTTCAAAAAAGACGAGATGGTCGTAGTTGACACGCTTTTAAAAGACGGGATGGTCACGATCGCAACGCTTCGCCATGATCACGGTTGCAGAGCTTTTAAAAGACAGAACGGTCACGGTTTAGAATACTTACGCATGTTTTCGCGCGTCCAAACAGAATTGTTTGCAAACATGCACACACGTCCACGCATGCGCAAGAACTAATTCAATATTGAAAACGTTTCTATTTCGAAGCCCACGCCTTCAAGTACACCTACCTACCTCTTACACACTCTGTAACGAGGGTTCGGATTTTCTGCTTTAAATATCAAAGATTCAGAACCTTTTTTTTTTCTTTTACATTTAAAAAAAGTTTTAAATATTTTTCATAAGAACTTGGTTACAGTTTCGGGGGGTGAAAGTAAAGAATACGTACACCCGGGTATTTCGGGTAAGGAACAGGGTTTTTGTTACGCCAAAAACGGTCTGTGAACGTATTCTTTACCTCCGCCGGTTTCGGCATTTACAGCAGTAATAATTTTTTATATTTCGTAATCATAAGTAAAAAATTTCAGTAAGCGAAATAGATTAATGCTCATATGTACCTCAAATGCAAACGAAATATATTTATATGCAATCAAAAAAGAAAAAAAATATATTGGAGGTGTAAATCTGTTAACCCTCCAAAATTTCCTTTTTTTTTTTTTAATTAAAACAAAAACTTTTGGAAGATTCTAAATCTTCGATTTTTAAAAAAACAATAACCGAAGACCGTCGACTTAAAAGGTAAAAATAAAGAAGAGATAAAGATTAAAGAAAAATTCCACACTGAAACGAATAAGCCTTTTTTGTTTCCTGCTTATTTATGGTAATATATACCATTTGTTACGGGAACTTTGAGCAAGAAATAATATACAAATTCTGTGATATAGTAGATATTCCAGTAACAATTATCCTTTAATTTCTTTTCAAACGTGTAGGATAGTATTATGGTCAATGTGTCCTTCCTTTTTATAAGACGGTGGGCTGTAATTCGAGGGAGAGTTGATTGCTGTTTCTAGCAAATAGAGTGACTGCATAGAGGCTCTATAGCTCCACGAATGTGAGCGTAATAGGAAGATTTAAAATGCGACATGGCAAAAAAGTGAACTATTAAGCGAGATGCGAATCTGAAGTAGCATCTGAATTTGTATATGGTGAGAAAGAAGAGAGAATTCTAACATTTTAGGCATGGTTGGCTGTTTAGAAGAATCCTGTTGTCTAAACTCCTTACAAACTCTGTACTACGATACTGTTCACACACAAGCATGGAACAAACTGCAGTTTGAGACAAACGAAGAAGCCTCCATACAATCGTTTGACCTGCTAGAAATAGCAGGCAAATGACACTACACTGTCTTTAAAAAGACACATTGAATGATGTGGACCTGGGCGTATTGTATCCAGGGAAAATACGGATAAGCAGCAGAAATGACCAGGCTTAACGTAAATATTAAACAACAACTAATGCAGGGGCATCCTTTCAATTGATCCTACCAGAGTACTAGAATTAATTAAAGCCGTAAATTCACAAACCTATCTTCAAGTATTGCAGACAGTATCTTCCAGCTGATGGACACATCTTGGAAACTAAAATGTCATAAAACATAGTGAGTAGCTGGGTCGAGAGAATACAGTTAATAATGTAGTTTCTGTTAATGTTTAAATAAATATTTTCAGGTTAGTGGATCTACGACAAAATACGTTTTCCCTTAAGAAAGAATTTTTTAATATAAACCATACCATCGCTCTGTCGAGGAATTATTGTCTGGACTTTTAGCAACGACATTGGACTGCTTCCCTCTGCCATGACTTCGGGGCTCGGTTAAGAGCGGTGGAGATAAATATTCCTTCCATTAAATCAAAATTCTACAGAATAACTAGATAATCAATAAATGTGTTTTATTCCTTTTCTATAAAGACGAAATTAAATAATAACACAGAAATAATATTTCAGTGGTTAATTTATTCGCATCAGTATTATAATAGGTAAATGTTTATCGTTAGAGATGTTAGTTTTTGGTGACCTGTGACGGAATATTATATACAAGATAACTATAACGAACGAACACCGCCTAACAACCTCCATTTGTCGATGAACAAAAATGGCCAACATGTCAGGAAGAGTCGATGTGAAAAATCTACTCTCGTCGTTTATATCGACAGGTGTCGGTAAATGCCCGAAAATGTAAGTAAATTCAAAAAATAATGATAATCTAATTAAATTATCAGTTTTATTTTTACGGTTCCCTGTTTAAAAATAGCCAACAACTGGTATTTTGATTCTCTCTCGACGTCAGATCTTGCAACATTAATTCAAATTCACAACTTCCGGGGTAAATTTAACGTTGGTTTATTTAGTGGAATCTTTGTAAATAGTATTTGTTTTTCATAACTCAAATCGAATCAAACCCAAATGGGATAATATTTTGATTTTCATAACTATCCCTAGAGAAACTATTTGAAGCGTTTGAACTGTTTTCTTAATGACGTCTTTCTCAAATAATCTCGTAAAGTTTCAATTAAAAGGAAAGAAACCACCGAAATACATTGTTTTTATTGTAATAACGTCAATATTCTTGTGTTTTTCATTCACAATAATTCTGAAACATTCATATCTATAATCTTTATAAATACTCTATTAAAAAAGATATTATAACTGAGTTCTGTTTCAAGGATATATTATTTTCTATTTCGATTTGAACATATTTCTTAAAGTTTCCTTTAACCTATTTAATGCATCCTGTCTCTAAAATCAAGCAGAGGAGAAAAATTATATGATATCATTTAATTCAAATTTAAGTACATATTTGCTTTTCATGAATCCGAACTGTTGTATGATCAATAGTCCTTTTATGAATTTCTCATCAAAATAGTTGTTCTTATTTAATTATAATTAATTGAAGAATGGGTTAATTGGAAATGTCATAAATGGGATACTGTAAGTAAGTCGTAGATTAAGTTATCACTGCATAATCATTTATTTTATGAAATCTTGTTAATTTTAATGCCTGTAACTATTCAATATATTTATGTATAACACCTGATTGTGTGTTTGTATATATATGTATGTATGTGTGTTGAATTATCGATGGTCACGGCTAAAATCTAAAGTGAATGTTCAATTTACTATCAGATACTGAAGAATTCAGTCACATAAGCGAAATACAATTAAGAATAAGACAAGACTAGTGTTACAGTTAATTGATGAACTTCAACTTTTTATAAAATTAAATGCAATGACTGTGTGGTGATATAACTAACCCCTGTGTTGAGGGTGTCATATCATGTTATATAAACGAAGTATATGGTATTACATTGTTGTGTGAAAGTGGATAAATACTAAACAAACATTTTACGTTTTGTTTGCTGAATATTTCAGGTCTTTGATTTTCAGTCGGATATAAATTCAATAAGTTATTCACTCAGCTCTCTACAGCCACCTTTTAAAAAATAATCAGAAAGAATTTTATATTGAACTGGGGTGGGGGTCCGATACTAACGAGTTAATTTTCATTATTCATTGTGGCTCAAGGGAACCAATTTGAATGGTAGGGAGCACAGTAGATTCAAATTATATATTATTAGTATAGTACTGAAGGCGCATAGCTCAGTGGTTAGAGCACTGGGTTCACAATCATGAGGTAATGAGTCTGATTCCCGGACTGGGGGGGGGGGTGTTGTGTTCTTTAGCAAGACACTTTATTTCACGTTGCCCCAGTCCACTCAGCTGTAAAAATGAGTTGCGACACCACTGGTGGCAAACTGTATCGGCCTTTGCCTCATCCTTGGATAGCATCAGTGACGTGGAGAGGGGAAGCTGGTATGCATGGGCGACTGCTGGTCTTCCATAAACAACCTTGCCCGAATTTGTTCCTTAACTTTCTAGGTGCAATCCCAGGGTCATTCATGACCAAAGGGAGATCTTTACCCTTACCTAGTATAGTACTTATTTTATTGATCTACGGAGTGGAAAAAACCCAAGCCAGATTGGCTGGAATTTGATATCAGAACATGTTTATCTATTTCACAATCTACAACACCTAGAACATCACTACAACACTATTTGTTCCACATATGTCTATACAAATATTAAAAAATACTTTTACACAAGAATAATAGCAGCAATATCAATGATCTCATTAACTTAGTTCACCATTGTAGTGTACACGTCACCTGAGGTGCAACTGTTGCAATCCCTTAGATACTCTCATTTACCTCTACTACAGACAGTGGAGAAAATAAGATTTCCAGTCACTTGAAAAAGCAGTCAGATCTACCTCAAATCACATCCATCTTAAAAAGAGAAGTACATATTGGATAAAGTAGTCTGAGGCACGTTAAGGAACATAAGAGGGTCATGGTTTGAATGCTTTTCATTGTTCTGCTAACTTAGGGCTAAATAGCAACATAACAGCCATTACATGCCTTATTATGCAGTGTGATCTTATGGCAGATAGATGCTAGGGTACTTGGAACTCTATATTTGTCATTTGACATGCTATAGGTATCTGCTCAATAAATGTTGCTGTTGTGTTAGATAACAACAATCATCAAGGAAAGTTGGTGAAAGAAATACATGTATTTGGTAGAGTTAACTTTGAACTTTTATATCTTAATGTTTGGATATATGAGTTAATGAAGTTGAGGACAACGAAAAACCTGGCTGATGACAGTCGAGGCTGATCTGGAACCCAACCTAGGCCCCCCCACATCTACGGCGGTCGCCGCTGGAATAAGGAGTGGTTGGAGATCACGCAGTCGTTAGCCTCAAATCTCCAGGCCTGGTTGGCATTTGTGAGAAATACAGCATTGAGGATGAATGAAGCTAACTCAAACCACCCTGGGTGAATGCTGTCAAGTTAAGGTAAAGCAATGTCTTCATGCGACATCTGTTACTGGTCATGTGAGACTCCCAAAATACCTCTGTTATCATCAGCGATAAACGTTCCGATGAGTCCATCTTTTAACCCTTTTGTTTCCAACCCAGCTGAAACTGGCTCTGGCTCTGAGTACAAATGTCTTGTTTTCATAGTTTTAAATTAAAATCTTCCACCAAACCTTAGTCACAATTTATGTTACTAGCACTATCTGAATGATAACTAAGTTATTTTACTAAATTCTTTGTTATATTTAAAGTAATTGAAAGAAACACAGAGCATCTCAAGATAAATACTGTAACAAAAGGGTTAAACACACTTGTGTTAATGTCTATCACCACAACAGAAACTATTAACTTCTTTTTATAGATAGCAGAAAACTTATGAGAGATTTGCTCTCCTTGTATTAATAATAAGGAAACAGTTGCTACGTATAACAACACATTTAGTTTGTATCTTCAGTATATTAGCAGCAGCACATAACTTTCAACCACTGCCATAATTCAGTGAAACTAGCAGAGACTTTGGAAAATAGATCTCTCTCCTTTGTATTTTTGTAATGATGGAGCAGTGAATACAATGAAATAAATAAACAATAGTCCTTTTTCTCATCAAAAAAACTGTCTATTTCTATTCAACAAATAATTGGAATTATTTTGGGAAAATTATTAATTTTTTTTCTTTATCACTTTGTTAGGAGGAAGAGTAGTGCCCATTGGTACTTTTCAGACTTCCAAAGCAACCAATAAACTAACAACATAACAACTTCATTGGTAGTTATCTTTTTCAAATGATTGTTAGATCCAACTATCATTAACAGTCCTTCAACTTCAATCTTTATGTCTGAATTCAGAGCTGAAATAACTGAGGCAATCAAAGAGGTAACTGAAGATTAATTGGTTTAATGAGAAAGTACTCTATGCTAAAATGAAGGGCAACTCCACCAGTATATTACCCAGTGCTTCCAGTATGTTAGAGTAAAAGAAAGCAAATAAGAAAGAAAATAAAAATTCTCCTCAGAATTAATAGTCTCTTTAATCTTGACACTTGTTTATAATTTCACCACCGTCATCCACTCACTTTTTTAGTCAGCTGTATGCAACTTTCTTGTTCCTCTTTTCAATAAAGGACTCTGATTGCTATTATCCTCATCTTCCTACAGCAACATTCAAACTTATCTAAATATACAAGCTTTACTAAATAATTTTTGCTGAGACAGATTATCTCATGCATGCATGTACACAAAGAAAAATTTCATGAATGACTTGTTGCTTTATATTGAACTGGGGTGGGGGTCTGATACTAACAAGTTGCTTTTCATTATTCATTATGGCTCAAGGGAACCAATTTGAATGGTAGGGAGTTCAGTAATGAAAGGTAGATGATTTATTTACGAGCAATGTTCTCAGTTTGGAGTTTTTCTAGTTTTGTTTCACAATAGTCAAGTGAAATGTTTGAGACCTTAGTTTTAAAAGAAAATGTCAAATATTGTTGTGCTACATTTATATGCATGCTGTTGTTAACCCTTTAGCATTCAGATTTTTTTGGTCAAATGTAATGCTTATCTATTCACATTGTTTTCAGTTACTCATGCATTATCTCATGACTTTGAAATTTTTATTGCAATTGTTTTTTTTTTTTTAGAACAGTATTGTAGGGCATCAGTAAGATGTGGTTGGTTTGAACATAAAACAGGTAAAATACTTAGGCTGGATATGGCTGGTTTAAATGCTAAAAGATTAATGCTCTTTTATTTTGTTGTAGTTCGCCAGATATTGTGATTGACAATGATAGTGATGGTGATGATGTGAACCATACCTCTAAAGACCAAACACCAAACGATCCTCGGAATAAAGCAAAATATTTAAACAGAGTTGGGTCATATACTGTATCCTTTAATCATAGTTTTGTATGAGAAATTTGAATCATATTACTTTGTATTGTTATCACCTGATACAAAGTAGCACTTTTATTTTCTTTGTTTTACATCTGTTTATGTAGAATGGTTGTTCTAAATGTGAATATTAATATGTTGTGTTAGGATCTATATATACACAAAAGGCACAGCATGGCTATATGCTTAAGACATTTGCTTCTCAACCACATGGTTTCAGTTCTACTGAGTAGCATCTTGGGATAGTGTTTTGTACTATAACTATGGGCTTAAATATGTACATGTGTGTGTATATAGTTTTTATGTGAAGTTCAATACTAAACTGAAAGATTACTCGATAATTTTAGAAGACTACATGTTTATTAAACTTTTATAAGATGGGTAACAGTTACTTTGAAGTTTTGGCCTGCTGGCCACCATCAGTTTGAAGAACGCTTGCTATTTCTAGGAAGTCAAGTCGTTTTAGAGGCCGCTTTGTTGGCTCATCTATCCTATGTTTTTCCCTTTTTCTTTTCACCTTAAATGCCGTATTTCTTTTCCTTAACTTGAGCAAAGGTTCGGACTTGGTTTGCTAAACCCCTGTCTTTATCACCAATGATCTGTGCACGATATGGTTGGCAGAACACCGATGTTGATATGCTACACTGTGTTTGTTGCAGAGCTGCTCTCTGTGCCAAGTTGCCAGCTTCTTCCAAACAAGAATCATGTAAGAATGCAAATTTCTAATTTATTTAATTTCATTTCATATCATGTGAATTTACCAGCAATTAATGTTTTGTTTTCTTAGTTGTTTTTATATTTTGCGAAACATTTATTTCATTATCATTCATTGCTTTGTTCATAGCATTTCCACTTCTAAACAAAGTATAAAAAAAAAATTGTAGCACTTAGTATGTACTCTCCACAATCCCACAGTGTACAGTATGCAGTCTCTAGATGCACACCCTACATTTTCTCAATGTACAATCCACACCCTCTTGATATACACTCCATGCTCTCTAGTGGTTCCCTTCGCATTGTGTAGTGGTATACTCCACCTCCTTTCGGTGAACACTGCAAGATTTATTGATGTACACTGCACAACCTCCACACTCCTTATCTTATTGATATGCACTCCGCAAGTGCTCTACAGCGTCTTGATATACACACTGCCTTCTCTATGTACACCCCACATTCTGTATTGTACACACTACACTCTCTAGGAGTACATGCCAAAACTCTATTTTTTTTATGCGCCCTTTTCAAGCCTAGCCAGGCTCATGGCCCCGGTTTTCCGGTGTCTATGGTGTATGTGTTCCCCCTTAAGCTGGACGGGACGCCAGTCCATCGCAGCGTTACTCAAGAAACAGGAAGAGAGAGTGGGAGAAAGTTTGGGCGAAAGAGTACAACAGGGGTTGCCACCACCCCCTGCCTGAGCCTCGTGGAGCTTTAGGTGTTTTCGCTCAATAAACACACACAACGCCTGGTCTGGGAATCGAAACCGTGATCCTCCGACAGTGAATCCGCTGCCCTAACCGCTGGGCCATTGCACCTCCACGCCAAAACTCTAGACATACATTTCTTAACATCTAGTTGTACTCTCTGTGCCTTCTAAATATACATTCGAAACCTACTTCTATATGGCATGTATGCATGCATGCACACGCACGCACACATGCATATATTTTACACACACAACATATGTACACCTACATGTGCAAATATACACACATACGCTCATGTATATAAATATAAATCATCATCATCATGATCATCATTATCATATTGCATCCCCTTTTTCCATATTGGCATAGATTGAACAATACTTAAGGCAGTTTTCTTGAGTTGGATGCCCTTCTTTTGCCCATCCCTTCCTTGTATCCCTGGTGTTATACTCAATGAAATTACTCAATGGGCAGAACATGCTTTTATGGTAGATTTAAACAATGGCACATCTACTGATACTGATGTTTGCTAAAGTATGTAAGCAATCTCAAAACATAAACTCACAAGCAAACACACACACACACATATGTTCACTACAAATATGCATAAAGGGCACAGGAGTGGCTGTGTGGTAAGCAGCTTGCTTTACCAACCACATGGTTCTGGGTTCATTCCCACTGCGTGGCTCCTTGGGCAAGTGTCTAATACTAAAGCCTCGGGCTGACCAAAGCCTTGTGGGTGGATTTGGCAGGCAGAAACTGAAAGCAGCCCGTCATAATGTATGTATATGTTTGTGTGTCTGTATTTGTCCCCCCACCCCAACATCGCTTGACAACTGATGCAAGGGTGTTTACGACCCCATAATGTAGTGGTTTGGCAAAAGAGACTGATAGAATAAGTACTAGGCTTACAAAAAATAAGTCCTAGGGTCAATTTGCTTGACTAAAGGCGGGGCTCCAGCATGGCCACAGCCAAATGACAAACAAATAAAAGAATAATACACACAAATATGGACACGCACATATACATACATATACATATATGTAACAAGACATTATACATACATGTGTGTTTGTTCATATATCTCTGCTCATAGAAAGCAACTGAAAGGGTTGGCATCAGGAAGGGCAACCATTCATGAAATACTGGCTCAAAACATTTTGTTTAATCTATGCTAGTATGGAAAATTGAATGTAAAAATGATGATGATGATGATATATATTTTCCGGGTATTTTCAGTGAAAAAACGAAAAAGAAAACGTTCAATTAAACACTACATGCATGGTAAGGTGGAGAGTTAATATTTTTATTATTGTTGGAATGTTTTGTTGTATGGATCAAAGACCCCCTTTTTAACCATTTTTGGTTTTTGTCAGGAATGATAACTCTTATTCCCAATTGGCAAAAGAAATAAAAAGAGTCATAAAATGCATCCCATACTAACAACCCATTAAAAAGCATCAGTAGCTCCCTCTCTCAGCAAAACTGCAACCACTGGACCTAAATATATTAATATACGTCAAGAAAAAGGTGAGGAGCGGGCAGAACCATCAGTACGCTGGGGAAAATGCTAAGTGCCATTTCATCTGTCTTTATGTTGCGAGTTCAAATTCTGCTGGGGCCGACTTTGCCTTTCATCCTTTCAGGGTTGATAAAATAAGTACCAGTTGAATACTGGGGTCAATGTAATCAACTTACTCCCTCCCCTGAAATTGCTGGCCTTGTGCCAAAATTTGGAACCAGTGTACATCATGAAGTAATGTATAAACTGGTAAACATATAATGCAGAAAATATAAACAAAATCATTAAAAAAAAATTTTTTTTATTTACCAAGGCCTGTTCCCTATAGGAGTGGGTAGTCACAACAAGACACACACCCGGTATTCAATTCATTTTCCAGCTCAGGTGAGCTCTGTCCTATGCTCGGGTCAAGGCATGGAAAGCAAACCCCGATATCAGCAGCAGGGCCCGACTGCATATGCTAGTTTACCCCTGTTGCATCATGCTGGTTCTGTACCCTTTTGAGCAACATCACTTCACTCATCCATCCACAAACACTCTCCAAAGTTTCCGAGTGGGGGGGGGGAGAATGCCGTCGCTCTGTATGGCGTAAGATCATACAAAGTATTAATAATTTTACTAGCCATGTTTTGTAGTATTTAGCAATGAGCCTGGAGCATTGTGACCAACATCCGAAAGTGAAACTGAAAGCAATAATGAGATTTTGCTGTTGGATCAGAAGTGTGTGTGTGTGTGTGTAATAGGTGCAGGTGTAGCTCTGTGGTAAGAAAATTGATTCCCAACTGTATGATTGTGGGTTTAATCCCACTGCCTGGTACATTGGGCAGTTGTCTTCTGCTGATCAAGGCCTTGAGAGTTGATGTGGAAGGAGGAAACTGAAAGAAGCCTGGTGTGTATATGTGTGCTACTGTCTCCTTCTCTCTTCATTGCATGATAGTTGTAAATGGACATCACCATCATGTAAGTGGTGTCCTTCCTTCACCTCCATGAATGAGAATAGGCCCCAACTATGCAAACCTATTTGTTGGATATGTTAAGGCCCAGATATTCTCACAACTCATTGGTCCCACTCTCAAGCTACATGGTCATTGTATCGATAACTGTATCAGCATATCCTCATTCTCCCATCACTGTCTAGACTCCTTTGTTTCCTTCTATCCTGCCCTCGAATTCTCCTGCACTGTCTCTGACTCTTCCGTCGAATTTCTTAACATTTCTGTCAGCATACACCACTCCACACGGCCCTTGGCCTGGGCATGATTTGTGGTCTGTGCCTCACCATTATCCACACATACACATTAGGCTTCCTTCAGTTTCCATCTACCAAATCCACTCACATGGCTTTGGCCAACCTAGAGCTGTAACAGAAGATCCTTGTCCAAGGTGCCATGCAGTGAGACCGAACCAGGAACCATGCCTGCACCTACAATATAATGTTAATTACCACCAACTGCAAGGAGTGTTTAGCTCTTAGTAAGTCTCTATATCTAGAATTTATTGATCTGGAGAAGGCTTTTGACAAGTTACCATGATTTTGTAGTCTGGTAGGCTTTAGGAAAAGTACATAGAGATGAATGACTTTTGAGAGAAGTTCAAATCCTGTATAGAGATGCAGTTAGTAAAGTGGCAATTAACACTGGCATCAGTGAGGAATTTATTGTGCTCGTTCTCTCTCTCCCTCTCTATAACTATCTTCTCTACAGCAAGACACCTGTTTCTGTCCACTGTCACAATGTAATCTTTCATCATCTGGCACAAGATCACCTCCTCCAATGCCTCCTCTTCCTTTCTTAAAGGATCTCTTGTTACTTGGTGACCCTGCCAATGCTGGTGTCATATAAAAAGCATCCAGTCCATACTGTGAAGTGGTTGGCATTTGGAAGGGCATCCAGCTGTAAAAAAAAACCTGACAAAACTGACCTCGCTTGTGCTGGTGCAATGTATAAAGCACTCAGTCCACTCTGTGGAATGGTTGGTGTTACAAGGGCATCTGGCCATAAAAACCATGCCAAAACAGACAGCAAAGCATGGTACAGTCTTCTGCCTAGCCAGCTCCTGTCAAACCATCCAACCTATGCCAGCATGGAAAGCAGACATTCAGTGATGTAGGTGTTCATCATAGCTCCATTCTCATCCCACTTATCCTCCATTCTCATCCTCCAAGTTATAACAGATTTAGGAAAAGTTGAAAATCCAGCTGTTCATGTGAACTAGTTTATACCAATGGTCTTGTCTTTGTAGCAAAGTCCGGGAAGGCTTAGAGAAAAATTCCATTTGTGGATACAAAGCCTAGAAATCAGGAGTAAAGTAAATTTGGTAATGGTTAAAGTTTTTGTAAGTAGGAAAAGACAGTACCGTACTGCTATCAGGGAAATGGCCATGCTTGATATACAAAAAAGATGGTGTGAACTATGAGTGCACAAGAAATATACTGGGATCACAAGCAGACTGACTGTAAATATAGACTTTGTATGTGTCAGATGTACAGGGGTATTTAGCAATCAGGGCAGCACTAAAATCAATTCTGTTCAATGTCCAGAATGTTCCATAAATGTGGTTGATATCTTCTGTTACCCAGGAACTTAATCAGCTGTGGAGGAGGATGCCTTGAAACTATAGTAGCTAGAAAAACTTCAGAGATTTGCAAGTAAAGTTGACTGTGTGGTCCTTAAATGTGAAGAATGGTTGGCATGTTAGTCCTACATCCCTCACCACACTGAAGGATTTAGCTTTAGTCTTTAGATTTTAATTTAGTTTATGTCACTATATTTATGGTATAAAGTCTTGCTATTGTTTTTCACCCACGTGTTTATACATGTGAGAATGTATGTGTGCACAAGTATGTCCCCATATTCCTACATGTATGTTATTTAGTATATTTACTCATGTATACATGTGTCTGCACACACGTATGCATGTAAGCTCTTGTGGGTTTGTGCATATCTATATTCATCATCATCATCGTTTAATGTCTGTTTTCCATGCTGGCATGCGTTGGACAGTTTGACTGGAGACTGGCAAGCCAGGAGGCTGCACCAGACACTGGCACATGAGCCAGTTGGGGCAGGGGGCTGACATTGATCATGTTTGGATGGTGCTTTTTATGGGGGTGGGGGTCAGTCAGGTGGCTCTGGCAGTGACTCATGCATGAATGAATGGTACTTATCGTGTACCACCAGCACTGGTAATGCCCATAACTACAATTTCCATTTGATTGTGATTTGATTTTAATTTACTTGACTCATTAGGTTTCCTCAAGCATGGAATGTTGCCCGACGTTTCAAAGGTACTTTTTAAATGGGCTAATTATGCGATACTGGTGTAGGCTATGGCTGTGATCTCACTTCCCTTGCCTGGTCTTCTCAATCACAGCATATCTCCAGAGGTCTCGGTCTTTCATCATTGCCTCTGTGAGGCCCAACGTTCAAAGGTCATGCTTCACCACCTCATCCCATGTCTTCCTGAGTCTCCCTCTTCCACGAGTTCCTTCCACTGTTAGGGAGTGACACTTCTTCACACAGCTCTCCTCATCCATACATAGCACAGGACCGTACCAGCACAGTTGCCTCTCTTGCATACCACATCTGATGCTTCTTATGTCCAACATTTTTCTCGGGGCACTTACACTCTGTCCTGTGTGCACACTGGCATTACACATCCAGTGGATCATACTAGTTTCATTTCTTTCAAGCCTACATACGTCTTCAGTAGTCACGGCCCTTGTTTCATTGCCGTGAAGCATGGCAGTTCACACACATGCATCATACAATCTACCTTTCACTCTGAGCAAGAGGCCCTTCGTCACCAGTAGAGGTAGGAGCTATCTGAACTTTGCCGAGGCTATTCTTATTCTAGTGGCAATGCTCTCTGAGCATCCACCCCAAATACAGACTTGGTCACCTAGGTAGCGGACGCTATCAACTACTTCTATTTTCTTCCCTGACATGTGATGGAATCAGTTTTCTGAGCATCTGCAGTGTTTACTGCCCCTGTGTATTTGCCACACACAAAAGCTATCTTCCCAATTAACCTTCCTTTGATGTTGCTGCACCTCTCATGCATCCATAGCTTATACTGGGTGCAGCTTATGGAGTTTCTACCTACACCTTTTCTACAGATTGAGCAGGGCCATCTACCTGAAGGAGTTTGTGATGTGTTCACCTTCCTGCTTACTAGGACTTTGGTTTTTGCAACATTGACTCTAAGGCCCTTCTCTAAACTTTGCTTCTACACCTGAAATTTCTTCTAGTTCTGGTAGTGATTCTGCTATGAGAGCAAGGTCATCAGCATAGAGGAGCTCCCAGGGACAGCTCGTCTTGAATTCTTCTGTTATTGCCTGGAGGACTATAATGAATAAGACGGAGCTGATCCTTGGTGAACCCCTACTTCTATCCAGAGTTCTTCGCTATACTCATTGCCAACATTTACCTTACTAACATACAAATCTATATAATATTCATTTATACATATATATATATATATGTGTGTGTGCGTATATTTACATGTATTTTACATTCACATGTTATTTATTAATTTTCCATATCCTTAAATGTCCTTATTAAGCTATTTCTATTCTTTTTTAACTTTCCATTTACCTTTATTCGCTTTGCTATTTATATACTTATATTTGTAAGTTAACATTTTATTATTTTTAATTAACTTCTCTCCATTTATCTAAACATCCATTGGTGTATATGTGTGCTCATGCATGCTTCCGTGAGTGCATTTATGTGCATCTGTACATATGCGCTTAAGTGTAGGGGAGTGTATGCATTTTAAAACTGTCTTTTGTGTATGTGTGCATATATAACATTCGTTCATGTACTATCTTTATATCCATGTTTGGTGATTGTAGTATGTATGCTTAGGTGTAGGCTTGGAGCTACTGTCTCAGTCTCATTGTACAGATATATCATCCAGTTTAATACAATAGTCGACTGGAATCAGTTCTGACATAGCACCATCTGAGTTAGAGTAAGCCTTCATACCAAAGTATATTTTGGCAAACATATCAACAAACTGATGTGGGCACCAAAACTTCCTCAAGATTCTCCATTGCATTTGTATACACCTTGTCAAAAGCTTTTGTTGCGTCAATGAAAACTTAGTAAAGAGGGAGTGTCTATTTGTACTTCTGTAGCTGTCTGACACTAAAGACCATATTTGTGGTGGTGCCTGCACCAGATCTGAATCTACACAGAGACTCTTAGACAAAGATGTAGCATGTGTATATTATGTATGTTAGCATTTGATTCAATAAAAAGTCTTGCAAATATCTAGTCAATAAGTATAAGGAAATATATAGCAAGCAAGGTGACATGGTTGGACTCGACACCTTTTTCATTGTACAGTAAAATCTGTATAGTATCTCTCCAATCCTGTGGAACTGGTGAGCCATTGATAATATAAATATTACATGGAAAAATGCAAGCAAGAGAAATAATATTAAGATTATAAACCTGGAAAATTACAGGACAAGTTATTACACTTGGAAAAGTTCAGGACAACTTATTACATCTGCTGAAGTACAGAACAAGAAAATTTTTACTTAAAATATTGCAGCTTAGGATAAAATTTCAAATGAAATATTTAGATTTAGAAAATATTGGCTTTTATCAAAACTAAAAATTTTATTACAAGTTATTTCTATTTGTTATTACTTGTTACTTCTATTAAAAATATAAAATAACTCAAAATATTTTTTGCACTTTAAAAAAATTCATTTTTTAAAATTATTAATTAATAATTATAAATTTGAAATTAGGTTATAAAAGATAATAGTAGTACATAATTAATTAGTACAATAAATAGAATAATACAAAAATTAGTTATATATTACAGTAAAATCTACCTATAACAACAAATTCACAGTAAAATTTGCTTGGGTTATTGCCAAGTCTTGACACAATACCTATTTTTTACATAAGGAATTTGCCTACAATATATACTATTCTACTTTGCATAAAACTTTAGCTATATTGGTACTTCTGGCTCTCATTTTTTAAGTATTCTAGTATGTCAATGTTTTAACAAAATGATGGTACCTTTTTTTAATTATAATATTACTTTGTAAATTAAAATCAAATAATCTTTAATATTCAGATTTTATCCTTAGCTGCAATATTTTAAGTAAAAGTTTTTCTTGTTCTGTACTTTACAAGATGTAATAAGTTGTCCTGAACTTTTCCAAGTGTAATAACTTGTCCTGTAATTTTCCAGGTTTATAATTTTAAGAATATTATTTTTTTTGCTCACATTTTAACATGTAATCCATGTTTTTTCCAGGCTATGCCTCACTGATGCCAGTGACATATATTAAAAGTCCCCTTATAAAACTATATTCATAAAAACGTATAGAACTATATTATCACCCTCAAATTAGAGAAACAAACACTCATAACTGTTTTCTTTTAAAACTTCATTGCATGAGATTGATACCTTGAAATTCCTCAAATTTAGCTCTATCATTTAAGCTTAATTAAAATATAATTTGTTTTTAAAATAAAAAAGTTAATTATACTCTAATCCAATTTTTTGCCTTATATTTTTTGAATGATATTTACCTTACAAATTTTTTGATACAAATTTTTGTTGCATGGGAACAAAACTGAAATTCTTCATGCTTTCTCCTATCATTGAAGCTAAGATAAAAATATTTTGCTTCTAAAATATAAGAAGTTATTTAGATCTAAACTTGATTGGTGGCATTACTTACTCTCCTATAATGTTGCTACAAATTTTGATATAAACTTTTTTCTATTGGGTCAAATCTCAATTTTTTTTATGCCAAAATGTAGCAAGGGACCTATCCTCTTCAAAAATGTTAACAGTTTTCAGTTTAGTTAAGAACTGAATTAGCTGCAAGCTCTCAAAGAAGCTATGTGTGGGGAAATTGCAGCCTTAAGAGTATCATTCAACTGCTACCGTAGTTGAATAATATATATGTATATATATGTATATATAAAAGGCGGCGAGCTGGCAGAAACGTTAGCATGCCGGGCGAAATGCGTAGCGGTATTTCGTCTGTCGTTACGTTGTGAGTTCAAATTCCGCCGAGGTCAACTTTGCCTTTCATCTTTTCGGAGTCGATGAATAAAGTACCAGTTGCGCACTGGGGTCGATGTAATCGACTTAATCCGTTTGTCTGTCCTTGTTTGTCCCCCCTATGTTTAGCCCCTTGTGGGCAATAAAGAAATATATATATATATATATATATATATATATATATAGCTGACCGGAGCTTTGTGATTGAATTCGGTAGGTGGAAGTTACTGCCGTGTGTGTACGTGTAGGTGCTTGTGCCTCTCCGAAAGAGAGAGCGAGGGATATACACACACACACACACATATGTGTGTATTTATATAAGTATACCAGCATACTTATATAAGTATGATATATATAGTGGGTTGGTATGTCACACAAGTGTGTGTGTGTATATGTGTGTGCATGTTTTGTTTGTGTATTTGTGCATGCATATTCACTAATGAGTATGTATGTCAGTGTGTGCATGTATTTTCCTCCCTATGCATCTGTTTCTTCCAGTGTGCACACTGCATTTTCTTTTTTTTATTGATAATTTGAGCAATAACAACTCCTCCAAATCCTCTACCAGCATGGAAAATAGATGTTAAATAATAATAGTGGTATAAATTATACATACTAAGGCGGTGAGCTGGCAGGCACGTTAGCGCGCTGGGCGAAATGCTTAGCGGCATTTCGTCTGTTGTTACGTTCTAAGTTCGAATTCCGCCGAGGTCGACTTTGCCTTTCATCCTTTCGGGGGTCGATAAATTAAGTACTGGGGTCAATGTAATCGACTTAATACCTATGTCTGTCCTCTGTGTTTAGCCCCTTGTGGGTAATAAAGAAATAGGTATAAATTATACATGCAAAGAAAACTGTGGATTATGAATTCTAACATTCCCTCTGCACCTAGCTATGTTGATGTATTTTATGATTTGCGTTTGTATTCATCTTTCAGATAAAGAATTCTGTAAGAAGCTAAAGAAATCCCTGGTTACGTCTCATGAACCACTGTGTCCTTGGTCATCTAATCCTAGTCCAGGTTGGGAAATTATATTTGATTATCCTTGTCTTTGTTTAGAGGCTTGTCATTTCCTGTTGAATTATTAGAGTATAAGGTTACCAAGAAATGTATTTGTGATAGCCATTTATGTACGAGGGAGGTGCTGTAATGTTCCTGACTTTTAAGGTATTGCAAAAGGCCTGGTTGGAGGCCCACCCTTCTGAGTTCTTTTACAGGGCTTAGAAAATCTGAAGGACCACTGTAATAAGTGTGTGAATCTGAGTGGTGATTGTGTTGAATAAAATCAATTAACTGATCGTCCTGTATTTTCTTTTACCTAAAGCCAGGAACTTTTTGCCCCCTCCTCCATATACATATATGTGTGTATGTGTGGGGTGCTGGAAAGTTATTGGCTTTAAGGGTATCGTGAAAGGCCTGGTTAGAGGCCCAACTTCTGAGATCATTTGCAGTGCTTAGAAAAACTAAAGGGCCACTGCAGTAAGTGTGTGAATCAGAGTGGGGAATATGTTGAATAAAATCATAATTAACTGGTCCTCCTGTATTTTCTTTTACCCAAAGCCAGGAACTTTTCTGCCCCGCCCCATATTATACTTAATGTATATACACTGTTGATAGGCCTCTTCTAGAGGTATTTGTCCTGAGATGACATACGTTATGGATATTGTGTTTTTAATACAGCATGTTCGTAAGAGATGTTATCTCAGAATGAATACTGCAGTAACTGGCTTATCTACAATATCCTTGCATTATGTATAGATCATCATCATCATCATTATTAACATCTGCTTTCCATGCTGGCATGGGTTGGATGGTCTGACAGAGGCTGGCTAGGCAAAAGACTGCACCAGGTTTCAGTGTCTGTTTTGACATGGTTTTTACAACTGGATGCTCTTCCTAATACCAATTACTCCACAGAGTGGACTGAGTGCTTTTTACATGAGACCAGCACAGGTGAGGTCAGTTCTGGCAAGGGTTAAACCTAATGTATTTGTGGTTCATGTCTTATCACTATTGTTGTTTCCTGTCATTGGTGAAAACGCATGTCTTTAACTAGCTTAGTTTGGTTTATTTACATATGCACTGTTAAGGTTATATTCATCAAGAAAGCACTATCATACTTCTTGTGGTGGGAATGGTAATTTTAAATTAATCAAGACTATACCTGTATTGAGATCTAAACATTGATGCTTAACCCTTTAGTGTTTAAACCGGCCATATCTGGCCCAGATATTCCACATGTTTTATATTCAAACTGGCCATATCTAGCCTCTCACACCTAACCTTCATCGACATTCTAAAAATAAACAGTCACATCATTGAAACTTAAAAGCTATAAGATAATGCATGATTAATTCAAAACAATCTGAGTGAAAAATTATTACATTTAACAGTGTAATCTGAGCACTAAAGGGTGAAACCAATCAAGTCCAGTCTGCGTTAATGAGTTATTGGAAAAGAGTAATGGTATAAAAGATACTTCTGATTGGAGTGTCTTAATAACTTCTCAAAATTTTACAAGAGTAATCGCTTTGTATTTAATCCCTTGGCATCATTTTCTTATGATTTGACAAATCTATGTAAGGTTTATCTTGTACTAGCAGTGTTGCTCGGGTTTGTAAGGGAAATAACTATATAAACATTTTTAGAGAGTTATAGCCAAAAAATAGCAAAAAAATGCATTAAAAATGGAAAAAAAAATTATGGTGAATTTTTTTTTAAATCGTTGACTCATCATAGACGCGTGCTAATACCCAGAAGGGCTCGATATGAATCACGACAATAAGATACCCGGTTTTGGTTAAACTGCACCGCAAAATGTGGGAGTAGTTAGGAATCTAAATCGTAGGAGACAGACACACAACTTACTTTTATATATAAAGATTTAATTTAATATTACATTAATTAAATTAAAAAAAAAACGTTCGAGCGAGGCCTTTGCCAGTGCTGCTGGACTGGCTCCTGTGCAGGTGGCACATAAAAAGCACTATTTGAGTGTGGCCGTTGCCAGTACCGCCTGACTTTCCCTTGTGCTGGTGGCACGTAAAAACATCCACTACACTCTCGGAGTGGTTGGCATTTGGAAGGGCATCCAGCTGTAGAAACTCTGCCAGATCAGATTGGAGTCTGGTGCAGCCATCTCGTTTGCCAGACCTCAGTCAAAATGTCCAACCCATGCTAGCATGGAAAGTGGACGTTAAATGAGGATGAGGATGATGATAAGCCACTTCTCTCAGTTCTACACCCACTCTGTAAGGGGAGTATGCTCTGTTCAGTGGTTGGCATTAAGAAGGGCATCCAGTTATAGAAACCTTGTTACAGTAGACTTAGGAGCTTGGCACAGACCTCTGGCTAGTCAGTTTGTGACAAACCATCCATCCTATGCCAGCATGGAGTATGGATGTTAAAGGTTGAGGATTTACTTTTACAATTGCTTGTAAAGAATGTATTTTTAAGTGCTGTTTAAGTACTATAGTCTCTTCCACTTATTTTCTAAGATTTCCTTAATCTACAGTTGGAGTTAGTGAGAAAAAAAACATTTATTTTTTGTATGTTGACTTAGTAATGTTTCCTGGCAATGCATATATTTATTATTTATTGATGTAATTTGTCCCACTACTAAATAGCAGTAGAAGTACTTTCTCAGCTATAATCACTTCTATATTGGGAAATCTGATATCACACATATAAATCATAAATTATTTATGATTAGTATTGTTATGCTAGCTACCCTGGTTCTACTTGCACATCACACTACTATATTGGTTAATCTGATATCATTGAAATAATTACAAGTACCACTTCTGTATTTGCAGAACTAATATCTCTGCTCTAATCTGAAGTATTGTCTCTCTACTGGTAGATCTGATTTCACTGTTGCAATCATTCTTAGAGCTAAACATGGAACGCTTTATTTTTTCTTTTTTTTTTTTTTTCTTTCTATAGAATATTATTCAATGATTAACTGTCACAACAAAGACAAAGTAATTCAAGGGTTTTCCAACAGAATCAACAAACTAGTCAAATTGACCGAAGAGAGATTGCCGAACATCAACATGGACAAATGTAACGAGGAGGTAAATGTCTCTATTTGATTTCCCTTTTTAAATATCCTTCATTTTATGTCTGTCTTTGTCATGTTAGAATGGGTTAGACAAAAACATCTTCAGAATTGCTCTGACATATTACATTAGTTGCTTTCCTAGTCATGTAGTTGATGGCTTCTAATTCCTCTGACAATCTACCAAGATTAGTTATATACTGACTGCCTTAATTCCTCCATAACTGAACAGTACTCTTTACTCTTTTCTCTTTTACTTGTTTCAGTCATTTGACTGCGGCCATGCTGGAGCATCGCCTTTAGCCGAGCAAATCGACACCGGAACTTATTCTTTGGAAGCCCAGTACTTATTCTATCGGTCTCTTTTGCCGAACCGCTAAGTGACGGGGACGTAAACACACCAGCATCGGTTGTCAGGCAATGCTAGGGGGACAAACACAGAAACACACATACATATATATATATATATATATATATATACGACAGGCGTCTTTCAGTTTCCGTCTACCAAATCCACTCACAAGGCATTGGTCGGCCCGGGGCTATAGCAGAAGACACTTGCCCAAGAAGCCACACAGTGGGACTGGTTAGCAAGCTACTTACCACACAGCCACTCCTACGCCTACTGTGGGAAATCTTTATATCTTCAACATAGATCCTTGTTCGTCCTTAACAGATTTTACACATTATTGTTCTTGTGGTCATACTAGTGCACCACCACCACCACCACTACTACTACTACTACTACTACTAGAACAACAACATCATTCTGTTGAGTGCTATAATGTATCTGTATGTTGTCAGCAAGCTGTCCACAATATTTGTTTCTTCAATGGTTTCTTGATATTTCTTTCTCTTTGTAGGTACTCTTACCAAACTTTTGGAATAAGTTGTGTGAAATCTTTGAAGCCAAATTCATAGAATCTGATTTAAAACCTAACTTCAACAAATTATTACCACTTGCTGTGTGTGGGTGGTCAACAAGGTTAGTTCTCCTATCTATTTATTACTGTTGAATAAGATTACTATTACTCATTACTTTTACAAGTTTTTCCTTCAATTTTTGTGGAAAAAGGCAATAACAATAGATACATAAATTGTGTTTTAGCTATCTCGTCATATTTTCAGACAGTTTATTTAATTCTACAATGTACCCTTCCGTTTTTTTAAATGGTAAGATGTAACTACTCTTGTAGGTAATTTGGCTGTTATTTCTAGTAGGTTGAGCAACATGTAGTTACCTGTCTAGCTAATGTTGTAACAACTATACATAAGCTTAATATGAGAGATTTCAGTGCAAATATTATTATTAAACATTTTAAACAGTAATTTGAGATGGAGACAAGAAAAACAATGGTTGTGAGTTCATCATCATCATCTTCATTTAACGTCCGTTTTCCATGCTAGCATGGGTTGGATGATTCGACCGGGGTCTGGGAAGCCAGGAGGCTGCACCAGGCTCCAGTCTGATCTGGCAGTGTTTCTACAGCTGGATGCCCTTCCTAATGCCAACAACTCCATGAGTTATTTATGATTATGAATGTCAATCCAAGGGAGGGCAGATTGCTCTGTTGGACATTAATAGTGTAGCCTATCTTGCTTGTACTAAGTGACTAACAAATTCTCTTCCTAATTATTAAAAAGCAAGAAATAAAAATGCTTATAATATCTAATTTAAGAATAGGAGATGGAACATGCTCTGAAGTTTAATCAGTGGTACAGTTTTGATAGACAACTATCCAAAGTCCAGTCACTGAGCCTGTTATTTCCAACTTAAATTGTTCAGAATGCTTCTTTTTTTTAAAATCAGAATGGCAAATTGGAAGGTTGATAAGTGCTAGGCATTCAGTGTAAATAACCCAACTGAGTTTTAGATTAACAATATTGATACGATAAACCAATATAGACTGTTACAAACTTTGTGTTGCCTTACAAGCTATCAGTTGATGTCTGTTGGTCTTTAGTTATGTTGGCCCTGCTGGATATATTATCTGTGTCATGTCTAAAAAGTTAGGAGTCTTTGTCTCCTTCCACTCAGCTTAAAAGTAATTAAAGAGAAATTATGACTTGATGCAGGATTGCCAAATAACTGCAAGTTGACTTGACCAGAGATTGATAGTTGGCGGCACCAAGATGAAATCCGCTGTAGATCAGAACCGGATAAGTACAAATAAATTGGTTTTTGAAAAATGAAATGGAGACTACAAAAATATAGGATCTCTTGTGGCATGGTTTCTATGGCTGGATGCCCTTCCTAACACCAACCACTATACAGTGGCACATGTATATATATATATGCAGACATGCACATGAAAACACATACACACACGCATTGGCTGGCCCCCGTGCCGGTGACACGTAAAAGCACCGTCCGTTTGTGGCCGTTTGCCAGCTCTGTCTGGCCCCGTGTCGGTGGCACGTAAAAGCACCATCCGCTCGTGTTCGTTGCCAGCCTCGGCTGGCCCCGTGCCGGTGACACGTAAAAGCACCATCCGTTCGTGGCTGTTGTGCCAGCTCTGTCTGGCACCTGTGCAGGTGGCACGTAAAAAACACCCACTACACTCGCGGAGTGGTTGGCGTTAGGAAGGGCATCCAGCCGTAGAAACACTGCCAAATCAGACTGGGCCTGATGAAGCCTTCCGGCTTCACAGACCCCAGTTAAACCGTCCAACCCATGCTAGCTAGGAAAACGGATGCTAAATGATGATGATGATGATGAAATTAAATTTCGATTTAGCAGCAGCTCTAACAATGTAAACATTATTGATGTCACATAGTTAATGTATGTTTTGTTTAAATGCTTTTTGGCAGCAATATTTCATCCAGGGAAAGTCCCTTTGGTTTAAAAATTACTCTCTTTGTATTAACAGCCAGAATAATGATGTGATTATCTGCAAGTACTGCCAGCGTCATATTGCGTTGTGGAATTATGTTCGGGTTGCATCTTCACCTAATTTAAATGGGCATGTATTCACAAAAGCACCAGAGACACCACATACAAGGAAAAGAAAGAAATCTAATAATACTGTGAATGAGAAGCGCATTAAACTTGTGAGTATCAGTTATTGTAAACTTTCTATAATTTGATGCGTTCTATGTTGTTTGTTACTGTTTACTGATGCTACTAGGATTTACTGTTTAGACTGAAGGGATCAGATGCTAATCATTGGTTTGGTCCCATTTAAGGGATCTTAATATTTGGAAGTGGTAACAGATTTCATAATTGCTGCTATAATGTTGTTTATCAGTGATGATTTACTGTGTATTCACATGTGGCAGCCTTCTACAAGGTCCTATCCTCATTGCAGTGTAGTGGCTTGTATGTCTCATTGACCCTGTGAGCTAAACCAGCAGAGTTCAAGTTCCTGGTAGGTTTTCCCCTGTTGGACAGATCAAAGGATAGAGGCCAGAACTGAAATGGACCAGCTCCCAGAAGTAAAAATGGGTTTGTGTAAAGTCCTATTTAGAAAGAAGCAAAGTTAGGGAAGCATCAATGACAGTTCAACACCAACAAGAACTGGGAGTAGAAAGCTTTAGGGCAGCCTTAAGTCAAGGACAGTGATGAAAAATTCCTCAATGCTCTATCCACCATAGGGAGCGATGGGCTATAAAACCAAACAAAAGAAATCAAATGGCAGTAGTAAAGTTATGTTGAAATAGTTTTAAAGTTTCTTCTTTAACCATTAACTCAAACTTGAAAACATTGCCACATGTCCTTTACAGCTGAGAAGTCTTTGTCTTACAAGTGCTGCTACCACACAGGATGCACTCGTGCTGGTACTGGGTGAAATGTAATTGTGCTGGTGCCATGTAAAAGCCTCCATGATGGTGGCATGTAAAAAGCACCCAGTACACTTTGTAAAATGGTTGGCATTAGGAAGGGTATCTAGCCATAGAAACTATGCCAAAACAGACAGTTGAAGCCTGGTCAGCTTCTCTCAGACCGTCTAACCCATACCAGCATCGAAAATGGACATTAAACAGATGGATGAAGAGTAGATGGCAAAGAGGGTGATGAAGGGAGAAGTGGTAGGCAACATAACCAGAGGCAGACCTCGGTTTGGATGGATGGATGGAGTGAGGAAAGCTTTGGTGGTTAGAGGTGTTGGAGTGAGAAAGGCAAGAGAGTTTATAAATGATAGGAAAGCTTGGAGAGCATTAGTGGACAGATGAGTGAATTTGGGAGTTGTGTTCTATGCCCTAACCTGAGCACAGGACAGAGCTTGCCTCTTTGAGCTGGAAAATGAATGGAATGCTTGGTGTGTGTCTTGTGGTTATCCCTTCCTAAAAATTGGAGAATAGGCCTTGGTATATATATATATCTGTATATATATATATATATATACTCTCTCTTTTACTTGTTTCAGTCATTTGACTGCGGCCATGCTAGAGCACCGCCTTTAATCGAGCAGCTCGACCCCGGGACTTATTCTTTTGTAGGCCCAGTACTTCTATCGGTCTCTTTTGCCGAACCGCTAAGTAATGGGGACATAAACACATCAGCATCGGTTGTCAGGCAATGCTAGGGGGACAAACACACACACGCATATATATGTATACATATATACGACGGGCTTCTTTCAGTTTCCGTCTACCAAATCCACTCACAAGGCTTTGGTTGGCCCGAGGCTAAAGTAGAAGACACTTGCCCAAGGTGCCATGCAATGGGACTGAACCTGGAACCATGTGGTTGGTAAACAAGCTACTTACCACACAGCCACTCCTGCGCCTATATATATATATATACACTCACACACCACTTACCACTATCTCTAAAACCAGTGTCATATAGTTCTGTCCTTCCCAACTAATGACCACTACATCTTAAGTCAGTGTTGTATAGTTAGTTACACTTTTTCCTACACTGTTATGAAATAGGATTGTTGATTGTATCTCAATACTTATAAAGAAGTTGTGTAAAATATTTTACTGGTGAAGACTATATCTCTTGTAGGAGTTTCAAGTTTTATGTCACATTTGTTTTTCTTTTCTTTCATTATTTATATTTTTTTATATTTCATTCTTTTACTTGTTTCAGTCATTAGAATGTGACCATGCTGGGGCACTACTTTGATGGGTGTTGTCAATCAAGTTGACCTCAGTACCTTTTTTGAAATCTAGTACTTATTCTGCCGAACTTCTAAGTGATGAGACATAAACAAACCAACACTGGCTGCTAAGCAGTTGTGTGGTGGGGGTACAAAAATAAAGGCATATGCATGCATACACATACACAATAGGTGGACCTTAACCAGATCCACTCATAAGGCATTGGTGGACCTGGGTCATTGTAGAAGGCTGTTACCAAGAGCATTGCAGTGTGGGATTGAACCTGAAACCACATAGTTATGAAGTGAACTTTCTAACCACATAGCTTTGCCTGTGTCTATACATAAATTTTTAAAAATTCTATTTCAGAGTATTAAAGATAGCTTAGACCCTGTTTCAGAGCACCGCAACTGGTGTCCCTGGGTGAACATTGAATCATGCCAAACTGCAGAGGTGCTAGAAATGGAATTGAACCTGTTAAATGATGCAGTGGAAAAATGTACTTCAGGAGTTGTCTCAGTACATGCTGATCAGGACTCACCTTCAAAGAAGAAAATAGTTGCCTGGGCTGAGATTTGTATTATCCTGGCAGAATATTTTGGTATCTGTGATTCCACCAGTCCTGAAAAGGTAAGCCATGTCACTAGTGGGAATATTTTTATTTGATAATCTTGATTTTATTTCATTAGGTTATAATATCATCATCATCGTTTAACGTCTGTTTTCCATGCTAGCATGGGTTGGATGGTTCGACCGGGGTCTGGGAAGCCAGGAGGCTGCGCCAGGCTCCAGTCTGATCTGGCAGTATTTCTACAGCTGGCTGCCCTTCCTAACGCCAACCACTCCGTGAGTGTAGTGGGTGCTTTTTACATGCCACCGGCACAAGTGCCAGGGGAGGCTGGAAATGGCCACGATCGGTTGGTGCTTTTTACGTACCACTGGGATGGGACACCTTAGCAGAAATTATAAAATGAATAGATATTTTTCTTCTTTTTTGTAATTTTTCCATGCTAGCATGGGTTGGCCGGTTCAACCAGGGTCTGGGAAGCCAGGAGACTGCACCAGTCTGATCTGGCAGTATTTCTACAGCTGGATGCCCTTCCTAACACCAACCACTCCGTGGGTGTAGTGGGTGCTTTTTACGTGCCAGGGGAGGTTGGCAATGGCCACGATCGGTTGGTGCTTTTTATGTGCCACCGGCATGGAAGCCAGTCGAGGCGGCGCTGGCATCAGCCACGTTCGGATGGTGCCTTTTACGTCCCACTGGCACAGGTATCACAACTACAATATGCAATATAAAGGCTGCACAAATGAGTTTCATGGAACTGGTCGTCATGAGTCACTGAACAATACTCTGGTTTCTTCCCTTTTTCTCTCTCCACCCCCACTTCGTTTTTTGCCTCTATGTATTCGTTTTTCTACCATGTCTGCAACTTCACCTTTCTTTCTTTACGGTAATCTTACTTATTTAATTTTGCTTTTATTTTATACTTTTTTCGTGTGTGTGATACTTATTTGCTTATGTCTTAACTTTTAACTTCAGTTTTAATTTTTATCTCATATACTCTCTTTACTCTTTTTACTTGTTTCAGTCATTTGACTGTGGCCATGCTGGAGCACCGCCTTTTAGTCGAGCAAATCGACCCCAGGACTTATTCTTTGGAAGCCTAGTACTTAGTCTATCGGTCTCTTTTGCCGAGCCACTAAGTTACGGGGACGTAAACACACCAGCATCAGTTGTCAAGCAATGTTGTGGGGACAAACAGACACACAAACATATACACACACACATACATACATATATACGATGGGCTTCTTTCAGTTTCCGTCTACTAAATCCACTCACAAGGCTTTGGTCAGCCCAAAGCTATGGTAGAAAACACTTGCCCAAGGTGCCGCGCTGTGGGACTGAACCTGGAGCCATGTGGTTCATAAGCAAGCTACTTACCACACAGCCACTCCTGCACCTATATACCTATTTTGCTTGTACTATTGATTTCTAAAGGGACTTTTTTTTTCCTTTGAGTTTATTATTTCCACATACATAAGGCAATTTATGTTTTTCCGATATGGCCAGTTGTTTTCATCCAACAGATTCTCATCGTTTCGAAAAAGTAATAATGCTCTGTCCAATCAGGTTTAAATGTTTATTTGATGAGTTGCTAAACAGTTATCATTTTAACATTCACAAACATTTATAAACCATAGTATTATTCAAAATACTCATGATATTCTGGTATTCAGTTACATGAAACTCTGAGTAGCAGTTTCAGTAAAACACATATATCACACACAAATTCACTAAGTTACTATCTGCCTCTTGACCATTAACTAAGTTTCTGCCTTACTGTACGTAACCCATTTTATTAAGTGTTTGTGTACTACATTCAGCCCCTTTTTGCTAAGTCTTTGTCTATCACATCTAACCCCATTTACTGAGTGTTTGTCAACCTTATCAATCCCTTATGCTAAGTCTCTGTCCACCATACTACTAGTCCCATGTACTACTAAAACATACTTTGCTATGTCTGTCTACCTCCTCATTCTTATTTCTTTATTGCCCACAAGGGGCTAAACATAGAGGGGACAGACAAAAGGATTAAGTCGATTACATGGACCCCAGTGCGTAACTGGTACTTAATTTATTGACCCCGAAAGGATGAAAGGCAAAGTCGACCTCGACGGAATTTGAACTCAAAACGTAGCGGCAGACGATATACTGCTAAGCATTTCGCCCTGCATGCTAACGATTCTGCCAGCTCGTCTCCTCATTCTCAGTTATATGTTTTAGTTTTATACTTCAGTTAACAGAAGTCTGGTGCAGGCTTCGGCCTGGCCATCTCTTGTGGAACTGTCCCACCCATGATAGCATGGAAGATGGATGCTAAACAATGATGATGATGATGTTATTTTCCTTTTTCATTCTAAAATATCAAACTGTTGTTTTCTTTTTATGTATTTCTAGACATCTCCTTTCTGTCAACTGCGTCATGTGCGTAACCTACTCAGCATGTGGTCATCACCTCAGCAGCCTCCTCCAAAATCAAGTTTTATTGTAGACGAAACAGACTCTTCCGTGAAAGACCCACAACCACGGAAGTCTTTACTTTCACCATCTAAATCATCAAAGAAAACCACATCTCCAAAAGCGAGTTCGTCCCTGCAGAAATCTCCAGAGGCTACAGCAACTGTTTCACCACGAATGACCAGAACAGCTCAGTTACTTACTCCTATCATTGCAAAAGAATTCTCTACAACAGACATAACTGAAATTAATTTAGATGAAGTTTTGTCTGCTGCAGTAGGTACCTCTAATACGAATGTTAACACTGTTGTTAAAAAGACCCCACAAAATAAGGCGAGTACCTCTGCAGCATCAACTGCAAAGACTCCAGCTAAAGCTAGCGCTGCTTCTGCGAAAACTGCTCCAGCTAGCTCTGTTTCTACGAAAACTGTTCCAGCTAGCTCTTTTTCATCGAAAACTGCTCCAGCTGAGACCATTCCAAAAACACCAAATAATAGAAATCCAAACCATCAGACTGTTAATTCTGGTGCTGCAGGTTCCACTGGTACCGTTTCAAATGCACCAACTCCAGGCGCAAATACTCGGTCAGCTAGTGCAAACACACCTGGCCACCCTGGTGCCATGGCTTCTGCTCGCCATGTCCCAGATTCACCACATTTTGGTGCAAATACTCGTTCAGCCAATGTTAATAATCCCCTTCACACTGGTGCTATGACGACCCGGAGTAACAGTGGAACCCCTATCCGTTTTCCCAATACACATCCTCCTGTCCAGAGAGGTGTGATGACTCGCATGGCACAGAAAGCTCATCAACAGAACTTTCAAAGACAGAAATGGCGGTGGGCTAACTAAGTCAGACGTTTTATATTTCACTCCAGTTTATATGAGGATGTCTGTCTTTGCTAAATTAATTAATGTGTATAACTATCTTGATTAAAACACCATTCTCCGCTTCCACTAATGTCATTTCGTTCACTTTTATCAAGAATCATTGTATACTTCAAAATTGTTACCGAACCAATTTTAAGATATAAAATTTAATTCTTCATAAAATCTCGTCAATGTTTATGTTTCAATTATTGATCACGGTCATTAAAAAAAATATTTATAATTCTTTCATGAGAATTATTTCTTAGCTATATTTCTGATTTAGGGTCCATCTCAATGTATAAGAAATTTAAACTAGGTGTTATTTTCTACCTTGTCACTCAATCTTTTTAACCCTTAAGCATTCACATTGTTTTCAATTAATCGTGCATTATCTTGCAGCTTTAAGATTTTGATGACGGAACTTAATTTTTTCAATGATATTGTAGGGTTGGTATGAGAGGCCACATATGGCCAGATTGAACATAAAGCAGGTAGAATATTTTTGCCAGATTTGGCTGGTTTAAATGCTAAAAGGTTGCTGCAAATTCATGTCTAAATTTTAAAATATTTTTCTACTTTTCATCTTGCACATTTCTGTCTTACACTATATTATAGTTGGTTAATTCACCTTCCATTTCAGTGTGCCTTATTCTAAAATACATACATACACCTAGACTCTATTTTAATGTAGATTTCAATTATGAGGTTTAATACAGTTCTAGAGATGAGGAATTATGTACAGTATTTACATTAGACGGATATTTGTCCTCATCTTGTTTGTTGTTAACACAACGTTTCGACTGATATACCCTCCAGCCTTCATCAGGCGTCTTGGGGAAATTTCGAACCTGGGTATTTATATACCTTAAGGTATTTTTCAATGTTATTATTATTACTGTTAGTGTTTAGGTCACTGCTTGGAATTGTGAGCATATGGCTTAGTGGTTAAGAGCGCGGGCTACTAACCCCAAGATTCTGAGTTCGATTCCAAGCAGTGACCTGAACACTAACAACAATAATATTAACATCGAAAAATACCTTAGGAATGAGAACCCAGGTTCAAAATTTCCCCAAGACACCTGAAGAAGGCTGCAGGGCATATCAGCCGAAACGTGTTAACAACAAATATCCGTCGAGTGTAAATAATGAGGTTTAATGTTCTGTGCTACTACAAAGCCAAAAGCCCAGATCATACTGTCATTGTGTTGCCTATCAAATATTTTATTTTTATCTTTTAGTCAAGGGTGGAAGGCAGTACCTATGACCCTTTACAGAGCCTCTGTGACTGTCACTCTGTCAATTATGACAATGAGAGTTCAGTTGGTCTGATCAATGGAACAGCTTGCTCATAAAATTAACCTGCAAGTGACTGAGCACTCCATAGACATGTATAGCCTTAATCCCCCCCCCCTCAAAACTATTCGGTTTTAAGTCTTAAAACTTGACAGCATACCTCACAATTTTAAATTTGAAAGTTACAGAAAGACTCATAGTGTCTTTTGCTCAGTTGTTTGCCATCAAAGATCTGCTGAGTTAGTGCTGAAAGGAACTACAGTTTAATCTTTGGGAAACTGTTTAGTTCACTCAGATTTGGAGCTTGGGATATTACTATTAACATAAATAAGTCTTCAAATTTTTCTGCATGTAATGTATTTATCCTTTTGAGTTAGTAACAGTAACTAGTATCACTTAAAACAGTGTTTACTCTCTTTTACTTGTTTCAGTCATTTGACTGTGGCCATGCTGGAGCACCGCCTTTATTCGAGCAAATCGAACCCAGGACTTATTCTTTGTAAGCCTAGTACTTATTCTATCGATCTCTTTTGCCGAACCGCTAAATTGTGGGGATGTAAACGCACCACCATCGGTTGTCAAGCAATGTTCGGGGGACAAACACAGACACACAAACATATACACACACACATACATATATATATATATATATATATATATATATATATATACGACGGGCTTCTTTCAGTTTCCGTCAACCAAATCCACTCACAAGGCTTTGGTCGGCCCGAGATTATAGTAGAAGACGCTTGCCCAAGGTACCACGCAGTGGGACTGAACCAGGAACCATGTGGTTGGTAAGCAAGCTACTTACCACACAGCCACTCCTGCGCCTAAAGGTTTCTCAACCATTTTTTTATCTGTGGATCCCTTTTGATTATTTTTTTATTCCGGTGAATCCCCAAAGCCATTCAATGTTTAAAAGCTAGTTTTATAGAAACTTCTTTCAAAATTTCTAAAGCAAAAGTTTTTCAGGGACCCTTATAATACCGTTGTGGATCCCCAATTATTTTGTTGCGTGGACCCCAAAATCGTATATGGACCCTGGTTGAGAACCACTGACTTAAAACAAGAAAATAAATTTATGGCTTAGATAGAGTAGGGAGGGCAATACTCATAATTTGGCTCAAACACTTGCAACTAAGAACACTCTATTAAAAACCAGCTATAATTATCATAGCTGATTCTTTATATTAATTTGATACTACTACTTTTAACCCATTAGGATTTAAAATGGCCATATCTGGTCCAAATATTCTACCTGTTTTATGCTCAAAGCGGCCGTATCCAACCTAGAGGCCAGGTCTGGCTAATTTTATTTTCAAACCAGACAGATCCAGCCTCTCAAACCTTCTGTACAATGTCGTGTTAAAAACAATTACATCATACATCATTGAAATCTCGAAACTATGAAATAATGTGAATAAATAAGCATTACCTTTGACAATAATCTGAATGCTGACACCCCAAAATGCACTGAAAGTGGGCACACACACACACATATATATATATATATATATATAAGTACAAAGTGAGATAGGGGTTATGAGTGTAACCCACTATGGGATATCAGTTATCCAATATACTGCTGGTGAAGCACCCAAATGGCAAATACATAAATGCTTATAATTGCATTGCAATTAATTCATTTATTGTATTAGATGGACGAAGGTAAAATATTTTACCTCAAATTCAGAATACAAATAAGAAAATGGAGGAACAGATTCATTCCAATCAACGACTTACAGATATTACCAATTCATATTATTTATTTATTAACTACATAAATAGGAACATCCAAATCCAACAAAACAAAACAATATACATCAATATGTAAGATAATAATACCATAAGAATAATATACATAAAATAGATCTTACAGCTGTTTCAGCCTGTAGATAAAGGTATCTCATTCTGCCTATATTAGTCAGATGTATTGAGGTTCCTATTTATGTAGTTAATAAATAAATAGTATGAATTGGTAATATCTGTAAGTCGATGTTTGGAATGAATCTGTTCCTCCATTTTCTTATTTGTGTATATATATATATATATATATATACATATGTAGTTTTCATGTAAACTTTCTCTGAACATTACTTCCATTTACTTCTGTTATAAATCAATCACTGTATACAGAGTATATTTGTACTACTGATCTATAAAAATGAACGGGACTTTGTTAAAATGAAGCTAATGTTATGCCTGAATATTGTTGCTAGCCATTGCAGTTCACTGCGATCTAAGTGGTCATAGATATGACATTCCCTTTCTTTGTAGTTTTTTTTTATGAAATAAAATATTTTCATATTTTTCTATATGTGGAACATGTTTTTATGAGTAATGCTTGCCAGTAATTTCAATCTGTTTCATTTAGCAGACCTACCTACAATAATTATGAAGCTTCAATTCATGTTAGTTTCAAATCCAGGGGTTTTGAACCCAGTGTATCAAGAGGCAGATGCAAGCATGGCTGTGTATTTAGAAATTTGCTTCCCAACCGTGTGGTTTTCGGTTCAGTGTTACTGTGTAGCACCTTGGGCAAATGTTTTCTAGTATAGGCTTCACTGACCAGTGTCTTGTGAGTGGATCTGGTATGGTGGTGAGCTGGCAGAAATGTTAGCACGCCGGGCGAAATGCTTTGTGGTATTTCGTCCGCCGCTGCATTCTGAGTTCAAATTCCGCCGAGGTCAACTTTGCCTTTCATCCTTTCGGGGTCGATTAAATAAGTACCAGTTACACACTGGGGTTGATATAATCAACTTAATACGTTTGTTTGTCCCCTCTATGTTTAGTCCCTTGTGGGCAATAAAGAAATAAGAAGGAAACTGAAAGAAGTCCATCACATATATATATATGTTTGGGAATCTCTGATGTTTTTTCGGCTGATGAGTACGAGCCATCTATATTTACTGCATTTTTTGTAGCTTATTAAAGATGTCCTCGTACGAAACAATTGTACCGATATTTTGATCCATTCTTGTTGCTTTTTTCCTATTTGTAATCACCCCACTTATCGTATGGTTAATACCATATAGATTTCCGGTGCATCCTAGTTAAGGACCATATTCATGTGAATTCATTAGAATTCACTTGAATCTCAATTACTTAAACCGTATATCATCATTTAACGTCCGCTTTCCATGCTAGCATGGGTTGGACGGTTCAACTGGGGTCTGGGGAGCCCGAAGGCTGCACCAGTCCAGTCAGATCTGGCAGTGTTTCTACAGCTGGATGCCCTTCCTAACGCCAACCACTCCGAGAGTGTAGTGGGTGATTTTATGTGCCACCGACACAGGTGCCAGACGAGGCTGGCAAACGGCCACACTCGGATGGTGTTTTTTATGTGCCACCGACACAGGTGCCAGACGAGGCTGGCAGACGGCCACGCTCGGATGGTGTTTTTATGTGCCACCGACACAGGTGCCAGATGAGGCTGGCAAACGGCCACGATCGGATGGTGTTTGTTACGTGCCCACAGCACGGAGGCAAGTCGATGCGGTACTGGCTACGGCCACGTTCGGATGGTTTTCTTGTGTGCCACATATATATATATGTGTGTGTGTGTGTAATATGGCATGTAAAAAGCACCCTTCAAATGTTGGGTATCATGGAGGTGATGACAATGTCTGCTTCTGTCCACTGGATTTATTAATTTTTTTTTTGGGGGGGGGTACTTGTTTCGGCCATGCTGGGGTACTGCTTTTAGTTAAACAAATCGACCCCCAGTACTTACTTTCCTAAGTCTGGTACTTATTCTATTGGTCTTCTTTGCTGAACCACTAGTTGTCAAGTGGCGGTGGGAGGAACAACACACATACACTCATTATACAACAGGCTTCTTTCAGTTTCCATCTACCAGATCCACTCACAAGGCTTTGGTCAGTCCAAGGCTATAGCAGAAGTCACTTGACTGTAGTGGGGCTGAACCCAAAACCATATGGTTGGGAAGCAAACTTCTTTCTGCACAGCCATGCCTGCTTATATATATATCAGGCACATGCTGTCAGTAATTACTCAGGGTAGGCAGTTGGTGACAATTATGCAGTAAAACACAGGTGCATGACTGAGTTGTAGGCAAATTTACATCTGCCTTTATAGCGCGTAAAGCAAACATTGTAGGAATGTACACAGCACATGTACTACAGCAGTATTATGCTGAAATTGAAAGGCTGGGGCAAATTACACCTAACTAATCTACAAAAATATAAAATATTTTATATTTTATGCATAGTAATTAGAGTAACCTTCATAAGTTTATTGAATTAGGTGCATGTTTTGCCATAAAAGGAAAAAATTACTATCGATCTATTTTATCAAGGTAGGTATTGCCTACCCAGGCAGCACATCCCTTACACGCACACACAAACACATATATATGTATGTATGTAAGGTAGGTACAATAAATTCAGGGTGAATACTTGATAAATGTAAGCACCTGTATATGCCAGCTAGTAGCATTGGTGACAGGATAAATGTATCAAATGAAATAAAATGAAAAGCAGGACACAAAGGATGTATGTATGTCGTTGCTATTGTGCAAAAGTATCGTAAGTCCGAAACATTTCTTTTTTAGAAAACGAAAAATAGTTGTACTACACTTTGACAATTTTTGATATTTTGGCATCTGAAGACCAAAAGAACTGGCTATTGCAAGTAAAAATAAATATTGAAAAAACGCATTTGCCCAAATTTGGACATATGACAGTTTAACACAATAGCAATGATATATACACTAACTGTATATCATTTGTCACATATAACTGGCATTGAAACATCTGTTCACTGAGATCCTTTTGTTTTACATGCATTTTCCCATGCTTGCATGGGTTAGATAAATACATGTTGCTGAGACTAATATCTTTTTTTTAATAAGGGAGCTATTAGATTATTGGTTTGTAGCTCAGTCATTTTTTTTGTGTGTGCACAATATCAACATTCACACACATACATATATAGGTGCAGGCATGGGCGTGTGGTAAGAAATCTGCTTCCAACCTACATGGTTTCAGGTTCAGTACCACTACATGCCACCTTGGACGAGTGTCTTCTACTAAAATCCCAGGCTGACCAAAGCTTTGTGAGTAGATTTGGTAGACAGAAACTGGAAGAAGCCCGTTTGTGCATATATACATATAACTGGCACTCCATCGCTTATGATAACGAGGGTTCCAGTTGATCTGATTAACGGAATAGCTTGCTTGTGAGATTAACATGCAAGTGACTGAGCGCTCCACAGACATGCGTACCTCTTCGCATACTTCTCAGGGAGATTCAGTGTAACACAGAGTGTGACAAAGCTGGCCTTTTTGAAAAATGGGTGCTACTCATTTTTGCCAGCTGAGTGGACTGGAGCACCGTGAAATAAAGTGTCTTGCTCAAGGACACAACATGCCACTAGGAATCGAACTCGTGACCCTGTGGCGATGAGCTGAACACCCTAACCACTAAATATTAATAAAAGCGAAATTCTGTCTGTCCATCTGGGACCCCTGTATCTCAGTCTTTATTTTATTTATGTGCCCTTTTCAAGCCTAGCCAGGCTCATGGGCCTGGTTTCCTGGTTTCTATGACGTATGAGTTCTCACCAGCTGGACGGGATGCCAGTCCATTGCAGTGTTACTCAAGAAAGAATGAGAGATGTTGGGGCGAAAAAGTACAACAGGGGTTGCCACCACCCCCTGCCAGAGCCTCGTGGAGCTTTAGGTGTTTTCACTCAATAAACACACACAATGCCCAGTCTGGGAATTGAAACTGTGATCCTCTGACTGCGAGTCTGCTGCCCTAACGACTAGGCCATTGCGCCTCCACATCTTGCTTCTCAGTCTACATAGAGATTATATCTTTTTGGAATCAGGACAATCCCAGGATTGAAAATCTGCCCTTCATTTAGGTCTTGAACATCCAGCATTGGGATCTGATTTAAAAGCATTTGGGTTGCTATTTCTAGCAGGTAAAGCTTGACTGATTCACGCCATCTTGGTTGGTGTTTGTCAGAGGTCGAGGGGGAGATAAATGGCATTTGCTTCGTTAATTTTATGTCAAGATAAGAACTTTGGGACAAATTGGCCAAGTTGGAATTCAACTTGGGACTGGAACAATAGAATGATTGCATTACAGAATTAATTCTTATCCATCCTTAACCTCTGATCAAACATCACTGGGGCATATAGTCACTATAGACATAGCCATGCTATTTAGCCCTGTTGGGGCCTAATTGGCCAGAGGTCAAATTAGCCCTCCGCAGGAGCCAGCATAAAAGTCTGCCCAGAGTACGGATTTTAAGCTAGTATATATATGTGTGTGTGTGAGTGCATTAATATCACCTTGCCTTGACATCTGATAGCTGTAAATGAATGTCACCATCATACAAGCGGTGTCCTTTGTTTCCAGTTTTCTGTGAAAATGCAATCGGTCATGGAGAAATATTACCTTACTTGCAAAAATGTGAGGTTTGGCAACAAGGGCAAAAGGGTGTAGAAAAACCCACCTCAACAAATTCCATTCGACCCATAATAAGCATGGTAAAGTGGATGTTAAAATGACAATAATATATATATATTATTGACCCTTCTGTCCGGCACTAGTCGCCATGATAGATCGTTAGCCACTACACGTATTTTTTTCTCTCCTTGTTTTTTCTGTGTCCCTTTCTGTAGAAGAGCGTAGGCTCGAAATGTAAAAGACTTTTTTTTATTCCTGAGCGTTATACTAATACATCTGTTTGTTTTGTACACCACCTGTCTTTGTCTTTTTTGTTTTTTTCGTAAACTCTCCCTATATATATATATATATGTATACACACACACACACTTGATGGGCTTTATATACTTTCTGTCTAACAAATTCACTCACTAGGCATTGATCAGAGCTATATTAGGAAATATGTGCCCCAGGGTTGTTCAGGGGAACTGGACCCCAAACCATATAGTTGGGAAGACGATAACAATGATAGTAATGGGGTGCCAGAGCAAACTCTCAAGGTACAAGAAGATGAACTTATGAGACGATACAGACAGCGAATAAAATGGTTGTGGAGAGGATGACCCGTAATAAAAATGTTTTCAAGTGATAGATATGACACAAGAAAAATTAAATAGATGAAATGAAATAACAAATAAATCAACATTAAAAGATATATATAAATAAAAAAACAAATTAAAACCTTTAGTATTTGATTGTCAGACCAGTTAAAATAAATTTAGTTTCGTTTATATTAGTAACCATGATAGACGTCTGATTGAACTGAACAAGTTTTTAAATGTCAAATTTCTGAACTTAGGAAAAATTATATATGCTTAACAGTTTGTTGATTTGTAGATCTTGAGCTGAAAAAAAATAAACATTAACAAAAGAATAAGCATATTTCTGAAATCACAGCAACAGTTTTGTGGAAGATATTTTTGAGAGTAAAATAATGTCAAAGTCACAAGTACAAATAATGTCAAATGTATTTATACAGCAGGTATAAATAGTAAAAAAATTACTGATGGTTTGTTAGGTGAGGAAAAATACATGGTAAGTTTCCAAATCTTCTCTCTGCTCGAGCAAATGGAGCTACACAGGTAGCGTGTTTGCGCACAAATTTTTCTGGAGGATATTTTGTAAAGTCAAGCCGATAAATTGTATTATATGTATCTTCATCATCTCTCAGATTTTTGACCCATTTTTTCCTTAAAGCTTTAAGCAAACCAAATTGTGTTGGGGCTCCTGAAAGTAGAAAATTTTAATCGGAAGCATTAGGATTGTTCTTACAATCCCAGTTAGATTTATGGGTAAATAGGAAATGTATTCACAGTAAATGTTATTTTACTCAGGTCTATTTGAGACGAGTGTCTCTTACAATAAATGTACCCAATTCCATTTTGAAAACTGAAATACAGAAATAGCAGAACGCTGATGCAAGTTATAAGAACTACTCAGTGTACAGGTTATGGACACGTTTAGTATTTGGGAGCGTAGATTAATGAAAGACAGGAGACTGCTGATGATGATGATGATCATATTTACACACACACACACACATGATGGGCTTTATATACTTTCTGTCTAACAAATTCATACAAATTCAGAAAACAGCACAGCTCCCATGACTTTAGGAAACATTTTTTCACGCTGAGAGTTGCTGAAGCATGGAACAAACTGCTGGCATCAGTTGTTAGTTGTCGGAGCACTGCAACCTTCAAAACTTCCACGTTCCCTGAGATTCGCCAACACTACACCTGATTTTCTCCCCTCCATACATACACAAGCATGTATCTGACTCATGCATTGTTCGCTCTCCAGACATTTGTACATTACTGCATGTGCTTTAGACGTACTTTTGACAAGTTGTGGTGCACCTGAGCACTGTATACAATAATTTCATTATATTATATTATAATAATAATAATAATAATGTCAAATTTTCTTTGTTTGCATGAGTCAGACAAGAGTATGTTGAGGAAGAGTTTTCTACTGCAGGACACCCTTCTTGGTACAGACCCCAATGTATTTCCAAGTGACATAGTAATCTCCCAGTCTATTGACCAACAAATAGCTTAGACATGTTTTATGCGGAAAACTAGGAACAAACAAAATTGTGGGAAAAGAGTCTTTTATTTATGAAGATTGTGCAACATGTTAAGACATGTCGAGAAGTGTGAATGAGCTTTTGTGGTGGACTGTAAAGCAAACGACAGCATTAGCGAAGTCAATGTTTACAATCTGTGAACAAATACATACAAATAGGAGAAATATAAATTCATTCACACAAACACACACAGAAACATGACAGGTTTCTATCAGTTTCCACTCATAGGACTTTAGCCCTTTTGTTACCAACCCGGCTGAAACTGACTCTGGCTCTGTAGTACAAATGTCTTGTTTGCATAAGTTTTGAATTAAAATCATCCACCAAACCTTAGTCACAATTTAGGTTCCTAACACTAACTGAAAGATAACAGATATTTTACTAAATTCTTTGTTATATTTTAAATTAATTGAAAGAAACACAGAGCATCTCAACAGAATATGGTAACAAAAGAGTTAAAATATATAATAGAGAAACAATTCTTAACCCTTTCGTTACCAACCCAGCTGAAACCGGCTCTGGCTCTGTAGTACAAATGTCTTGTTTGCATAAGTTTTGAATTAAAATCATCTACCAAACCTTAGTCACAATTTAGGTTCCTAACACTAACTGAAAGATAACTGAAATATTTTACTAAATTCTTTGTTATATTTTAAATTAATTGAAAGAAACACAGAGCATCTCAACAGAATATGGTAACAAAATAGTTAAAATATATAATAGAGAAACAATTCTTAACCCTTTCGTTACCAACCCAGCTGAAACCGGCTCTGGCTCTGTAGTACAAATGTCTTGTTTTCATAAGTTTTGAATTAAAATCTTCCACCAAACCTCAGTCACAATTTAGGTTCCAAACGCTAGCTTGATGATAACTGATTTATTTTACTGAATTCTTTGTTATATTTAAAATTAATTGAAAGAAACACAGAGCATCTCAACAGAATATGGTAACAAAATAGTTAAAATATATAATAGAGAAACAATTCTTAACCCTTTCGTTACCAACCCAGCTGAAACCGGCTCTGGCTCTGTAGTACAAATGTCTTGTTTTCATAAGTTTTGAATTAAAATCTTCCACCAAACCTTAGTCACAATTTAGGTTCCAAACACTAGTTATTTTACTAAATTCTTTGTTATATTTAAAGTAATTAAAAGAAACACAGAGCATCTCAAAATAAATACAGTAATGAAAGGGTTAGACAACCTCAAGCTGCAGTAGAAGATATTTGCTCAAGATGGGGATTGAACTTGACCATGAAAAATATGTTACATCACCAGTAACAGGCTGTGGTGGTTAGCATATTAAAGTTTGCTGCACCTCCCCACTGTTCTGCATCCCTCTACCTTCCCCAACTCATACATGATTATTTTTCTTTCTTTTTCCTGAGTCTTATAGACTCATAGGGCTGCTCTCATATAGACTCATAGGGCTGCTTTCATATAGACTCATAGGGCTGGTTTCCACAGCATATATATTCTCTACCTGGATGGTGGGGCCGGTTTGTCAGAGGATTACTCATTTTCACCAGTTGAGTGAACTGAAGCAATGTGAAAGGAAGTGTATTGTTCAAGGACACAACACATCGCACGGTCCAGGAATTGAAACCACAATCTTACAATCATGAGTCCGACACACTAAGCTACATGCTTCCACTCTCATACATCATTGGTCATCTATCACTCCCAACATCCACTCTGTAGGGTTGTTACCTACTTCTCCCCAATCTCCAATCCCTTGCACATACCCACTTACCTAGTTCCTCTGTCCCAACACACTTCTACTCACCTCCCACTTGGGAAGTCCAGCTGCAAGTCATGTAAATAGCACCAAGCACACTCTTGGAGTGGTTGGCGTTAGGAAGGGCATCTAGCCATAGAAACCATGCCAAATCAGATTGGAACTTGGTACAGCTCTCTGGCTCACCAGTTGCAATCAAACTGTCTAATCCATGCCAGCATGGAAAGCTGACATTAAATGAATAATAATAATAATAACAATCCTTTATACTATAGGCACAAGGCCTGAAATTTGGTGGAAGAGACTAGATAATTTCATCGACCCCAGTATTTCACTGGTATTTAATCTATTGACCCCGAAAATATGAAAGGCAAAGTTGACCTTGGCGGAATTTGAACTCAGAAGATTGCAGCAGACAAAATGCTTAGTTGGACTTCCCTGGACTTGCAGCTCCTGCTGATCATTCTCGCACTTTCTCCTAAAGGTGAGTAACCACAGAGCTCTTATACAAGATTCTGCTTGCTCCACCCTCCTCCTATCATATTCTAACCTCATCATCTCCTTGCATAAATGCCTACCAACCAATAAATTCTGTAGTCTTGCAAGTTGTATGATAACCTCACTAGTGCTGGTGGTATGAAAAAAAGCACCCAGTACTCATAGTAAAGTGGTTGGCAATAGAAAAGGCATCCAGACATAGAGATCATGCCAATGCAAACACTGGAGCTTGGCTTGGTCTTTGGACTTATCGGATCCTGTCAAACCATCCAACCCATGTCAGTATGGAACACAGATATTAAATGACAATGGTGACGATTAGCTTAAATCAACATCAGCAACTTTGCTCTGAACAACTTTGTTTTCTAATTACATCATCATCATCGTTTAACGTCCACTTTCCATGCTAGCATGGGTTGGACGATTTTGACTGAGGGCTGGCAAACCAGATGGCTGCACCAGGCTTCAGTCTTGTACCATATAGTCTTTGGAGTAAAAAGTAAATAACTTGAGGCAAAAACTGCATAAACAGAATTAAACCTTTAGTGTTCATATTATTCTATCAAATGCAATAATTATTTTGGTCACATTGTTTAGAATTAACCATGCATTACCTTGTAACCTCAAGATTTCAATGATGTGACTACTCCTTTACTCTTTTACTTATTTCAGTCATTTGACTGTGGCCATGCTGGAGCACTGCTTTTAGTCGAGCAGATCGACCCCAGGACTTATTTTTTGGAAGCCTAGTACTTATTCTATCGGTCGCTTTTGCTGAATCGCTAAGTTACGGGGACGTAAACACACCAGCATCAGTTGTCAGGTGATGTTGGGGAGACAAACACAGACACACAAACATATACACACACACACATATATATATAAATATATATATATATACATATATATGACGAGCTTCTTTCAGTTTCCGTCTACCAAATCCACTCACAAGGCTTTGGTCGGCCCGAGGCTATAGTAGAAGACACATGCCCAAGGCGCCACACAGTGGGAATGAACCCGGAACCATGTGGTTGGTAAGCAAGCCACTAACCACACACCCACTCCTGACTGTTTATTTTTAGAATGACATCGTAAAGTAGGAGTTAGAGGCTGGATCTGGCCAGTTTAAACCTAAAACAGGTAGAATATTTTGGCCAGATATGACTGGTTTAGATGCTAAAGGGCTATACATGTTTATGAAGACAGTAATAAAATATTGGGAACTTTACCAAAATAAGGATGGTCACTCTTTTCAGGAATCCAGGCATCGTGTGTAAAATTCCAGGTTCTTAAAGTCGGTAAATTTTTGTCTCTCCATCGTTGGTTATAATCCTCATCATACATTGTAATCTGATTATTGTCATATATTTCGCTGTAATTGGTTATAAGATCGTCTCCAACACCTGTGTTGTTCCTCTGTTTGTTTTGGAGAGCTTTCTGTCTATCAGGTAGATATGAACTTGTCTTTGGTCGTTGGCATATTGCCTTTTCAGCTTGGTCTCTGTTCCACTGAAAGCGAAATGTATAAAGTACAATGTGTACACTCTTACATACGCTATAGCTAAAGTTATTTCAATAAATGAGTTTCAGAAACATAAAAGATTCTGTGGCATACTCTCTCTTTCTCTCTCTCTCTATATATGTGTGTGTGTTCTTTTATTCTTTTAATTGTTTTAGTCATTTGACTGTGGCCATGCTGGAGCACTGCCTTTAGTCGAAGAAATCGACCCCAGGACTTATTCTTTGTAAGCCTAGTATTTATTCTATTGGGGTCTTTTGCTGAACCACTAAGTTATGGGGGCGTAAACACACCAACATCAGTTGTCAGGTGATGGCGGGGGGGACAAATACAGACACACATACATACATACATACATACATATATATACATATATACGATGGGCTTCTTTCAGTTTCTGTCTACCAAATCCACTCACAGGGCTTCGGTCGACCTGAGGCTATAGTAGATGACAATTGCCGCAGTGGGAATGAACCTGAATCATATGGTTGGGAAGCAAACTTCTTACCACCACACAGCCACTCCTGTGCCTATATATATATAAAATAATCATCGTTTAACGTCCGCTTTTTATGTTGGCGTGGGTTGGGCAGTTTCGCTGAGGTCAGAGGTCCGGTCAATCGATTTGTAGATGCACTCCTCACCCGGAGCTTATCAGCTGGTCATTGATAGCACTGACAACTACGTTTTTGGGGGCCAGGATAATTACTTTCCAGATTGAGGAACACTGTTTCCAAAAATTTGGAAGGGTTGTCCACGTTGTTGCAAAGTTCATTGATGGATATGTCACCCCTATCATTCCTAGAGACCTTGCCTTCTCCAATGGCTAAAATGTCTTCAGCAAATGCTGCAGGCATGCTATCACCAAGCAAGTGTGCACACATGTTTGTGCTTAGGCTTAAGGTCTTAACCTGGAGCCACAATGTGGATGACTTAAGGCATGCGCGCACTTCATCAGCCCGGCTCCCTTTAGGGATGACAGGAAGGGTTTGCTGGAAATCTGAAAGCAATAGAGTTACACCACCCATAGAAGCTGTAGAATCCCTGATACTTTTCAGTGACTGGTCCAGTACCTCAAGGGCACCCTTATTGGTCATTGTGCATTCATCCCATACAGTGAGACAGCACTGTCTAAGAACTTCAGCTTCCTCTGAATTTTTGCCAATGTTGCAAGTAGGAACCTTGGCCCTCACCAAATGTAAAGGCAGCTTGAATGCCGAGTCCGCCGTCGTACCTCCCGGCAATAACGTAGCAGCGATTCTCGAGGAA
>NC_043000.1:10420268-10425268 GCF_006345805.1 Octopus sinensis | reverse complement strand
TTAGCCCAAGTGGGGCCCCTAAGTCAATAGGTTTTGAAGGCCCTTACGATTTTGCGTATGTAATTTTCAACTGTTTAGATGTAAACAATCGGAATGTGCATTGTAAAAACAAATATAACTTTGTAAATAATCTAAATACAAAGAACATATATAATTTCAATCAATTCTGCATTTTCCTAAAACGTTTTTGCGTATTCCATAAGTTTAACAAATTCCAACATTTTCTGACATGTTGATGTTTGGATAATGTATTGGTCCCGATTGCCCCCTGATTATAAGAGTAGAAAACATGGTCAAAGTATTAAAAAAACAAAACAAAAGGCACTACTTTTAAAGAGCTAATTCAAAAAACAAGATAGGTGTCACACACAGTTTGAAGAAACGCCCCTAAAGGTAGATTTAGAGGGATTCAGCTAGATTTTATGGCTTTCTAAATTTAAAAGGGCCCAGTAAATCTAAAGTGGGCTCCATAATTTTGAAAAGAACACTATAGGAAATTTTAAAAATTACGAATTTTTATTTGATCGCTGTAAATGTATTTTTTAATTTTTAACTTCAAGCTTTAGGCTTCTCTGAGTTCAAGGTCCCTAACCCAAGCTTGGAGGCCCTTGAACCATAGCTCATATATAAATCCAGCCCTGTCTGTACTAGTATATCATATATGCAAAAGCACACTGGGTGGACCAGTGAAAACAACTCTTACTCGATCAACTAGAAATACCGGCAAAATATCACTTAAATATACAGCCACTGTCTTAAAACGAAAAGGCTATATCTTATAATACTGTGGGTCCTAGATGCTCCTAAAAAATGGGAAGTCACAATTGGGAAAGCCCTGATTCTGAGCTAAACAACATAAAATATATTCAAAGTTAATAGACTTTGTTACGATACATTAACTTATATAAACACAAAACCCACGGAGTTCCATGTGAAACTCCTACGGAATCATTCAAATTGCTCAACGCAGCAGCCAAGCATCACTCAACAAATACCTAACCATCTTTACAGTATAGATCACGTTTTAAGAGCTGAATTTTAATCCTACAATAAAGATAGAATGATCAGTCAAGTGAAATTCGCATTAGGATGTTTTACAATCTCTGTTGTTGTAGGTTGATATCCAGCGGGAAACATGAATGAGAAGAGTGTCATTAAGAGATGAGATTCTGGAGAAGCGTCGAGCAGTAAAGATACATGGAAAGTGAGAAAGAGTATAGATATTAGAAAGAAATGATTTAGTTGTGTTCATAACTGAGTGTAGGATGGTGTGAAAGGAAACACGATGTTTCAGTAAGGTTAGGCGAGGGAGACATGGTGTTAAGAATAAAGATGTAACATCAAAGCAACTAAAGAAACAAAAATAACTTATTCTATTGTGTATAAGTTCAAACCTCACCGATAGTCTATTCTCAGTCCAGTTTCCAGTCAACACTATGGGAGAAAAATATTTTTCTAGCTTCCAACTGGGGTCATTAACACCAGGAGGCTGCATATAGCCCAGGTCTATAGTCCTTTGATAGTACAAGCCTCCAGGGTGACAAACATTTACGTCCCTTGTTAAACCTGATGACACGGGTGGCAAACGATTGACTTGATAATTGTGAGGGTTGTCTTTTAACTTTAGATCCATGATAATAATGGTAATTATAAGTATAGAAATATAGCCTTCTATTAAGCAATTTATTCTGGGAATTGACAAATGCTGATAATACTTGTTCGTTCTTTCTACGAAAAGACTTAAGTGTAAAGTGTTTGCTAAGCGTTAGGAACCGTTGCTGGGCAACAAGGAAAAGAACGTCATTCTTATTTCTTATTAATTTTGGAATGCAGTGATAAGCCAAGTTTGTCATGTGAAAATAATCTGAAGGACATTCGTCACTCGCGTAACTTCCAGTACATTAATTTTTATTATCTGCTTCAAGAAGGAGATAATCTAGTCCTGCTTGAGGTAATACAGCATACTGACGAGGGAGTTAGGTGAAGTATTTTAACAGTGATAGCATAGCGTTATCCGATTAAGGAAACACTGACTATTGTTTTATGGTTAAAAGGACGAGGGAGAGAGAGAGAAACCCTCTGTATCCGAGATCACCCTCTGTGTCCTCTGATCAGGTTCTGGCGTCATTTGTGGTCTGTTTCATTTGACCCCAGAAGTATCAGATGGAAATCTAGAGGTTTCCATAGAATCTTTCAGAATCGCACTTAAGATGAAAATCGTATGGGAGTGCCCCCACCCACCTTTTTTTTTTAAACCAAGCATTGGCTTCAGAGAAACTTTTCAGTGCCTTCCATTAAGCTGTAGCAGCTCTCGAAAACAAGTGAATGAAAATGGCAGAATCGTTAGCACACGGGACAAAATGCTTAGTGGCATTTCTCCTGGCTTTACGTTCTGACATGAAATTCCGCCGAGGTCGATTTTGGTTTTCATCCTTTTGGAGAAGTCGATAAAATAAGTTATCAGTTGAGCACTGAGGTCGATGTAATTGACTAGCCCCCTCTCCTAAAATTTCAGGTATGGTAGTTGACTTCAACTCTATTTCCGATCGAATTTAAATTACAAGTTTATCATGCAAGCAGACCTCATTTCAGCCAATTAGAACTCATTGTTCATGTTATAGTTCTAGCATTTTCTTTCAACGAAAGCCTTATAAACAGGTATTTTTAGCGCGAAAAGCCAGAGGGTATTGATATCTCGTTCGTTATGATCCCCGGTTAATTCCTCTCTCATAGCTACTTTCACAGCTTAATACTCAAGTCAGCACGATTTCCCTAACCGAACTCGGAGATGGATGAAGAATCAACGCAGCCATACGTATCGTTGCAACGTGAAAGATCAGCCAAATCATCAATTATTCGTGAAGAACTCTAGCATCAGTAAAACATGATGTTCATATATGATTGACTCAGTATTTCCATGAAGCCTTGTTAAAAAAGAAAAGGCAAAAGAACGTAGCAATAATGTTGTATATAAACTGACACCAAATCTTATAACCAACGAAACACAAACTTTGTGTCTTTAGTAGAACAAATTATTATGCTAATAATAAAAGTCAAATTAAGTCAATTACCACGGATGTATTTAATCCCACTGATAACCCTTTAGTGGTTTAAATGCACTTCTTTTTTCTTTTCATTTTTATTTATAATTCTTAATTCCTTAAACCCTTAAAAATGTTTCAGCCCGAAAGCTGCGGCTATGCTGGGGCACCACCGTTGAATGAGCTACACTAGTATGTGAAACCACCTCTAATACGTGACACTTGATCAACAAGGGAGTTCGATGCCGCTGCCCGCATCTGTGCTTCCTGCCGAGAGGTAGGTTCATCTGGAACCCCTGACAAGAAGAGATCCAGTTTAAAGAAACCCACATCCACACCATGCAGGTCTCTCAGGCATTTAGGAAGGATATTGAAGAGCTGTGGTCCCCTGAAACCCAAGCTTTTGCAGTATCTGGTCCTGAATTTTGATGGTGACGTTGGGATCTTTGGCACCATGCAGTGGCGCCCCGTTCTGCTGTTGGGGAAATTGGAGATGATGTATGTACTTAAGCAATTCCTCACCCACCCTCAGTTCTGAAGCGATAGAGAATGACTTGAAAATTCTTTGTGGTCCATGACACCCCAAGGAAAGTTTGAAATGATTGAACAGCTTCGAATTAGCAACTGAAATGATAAGGATTATTTGTCATAGCAAACGAACAAATAGGCAACTAAATTGTGACTAACCTAAAAGGTACCGAGCCAACATAATCGAGCGAATAGCTGTTTTCATTAGGAGAGGTGCCAAAACTAATAGAACAAAGCTGAAAACGTGCTGGTATAAGCCTGCTGAGAAACATATCTTGGTTAAAGAGCATATCAAATTAAATTTTCAATAGTTGCCATGAGATAACTTAGATCTTGCGGTTCTCCTGCTGACAAGATACTTAAAAACGCCTTTGTTAACAATTTTATGAGTTTATCTCCCCCACGTCGGTATCTACTGCAGCTGTAAATCAAGTTACACACACATATTGGATATATTTGTTTCAAATTTTGGCACCAGGTCGGCAAATTCGGAGTGGTGGGTAGTCGATTACATCGACCCCAGTATTCAACGGGTACTTATTTTATCGACCCCGAAAGGATGAAAGGAAAAGTCGACCTCGGTGGAATTTGAACTCAGAACATGAAGACGGACGAAATAACGCTATGCTTAACACACTGCTTAAATACCAATCTTGAGAAATTAGGTTTCTCAAAACCAGAAAGAAGAAAGCTAATTCGAAGACTACAGATCCAACCCATCACTGGAACTGTAAAAATCTGTAAAACTTTCCAGAAGTTTATCATTTAAGTGTATATGAGTATGTCTAGGTATGCAAGTATATGCATGAGAAAACATACATATAATAAAATATACAAGTCTGCACGTATACATACATACATACATACATACGTACGGACGTACTTACAAAGATACCGTTGTTGTTGAAATTCCAATAAAAGAGCCTTGGATCCACGTTAAAAACCAACTCTTCCTCTTTCGAGAAGAAAACTTGAAATAAAATTGAATAATGACATACATACATACATACATCCATACGTACGTACGTACATTATTAAATATCCAAATAACTTTCTTCATTTGTAGCATGGATATATTAGTGGTCTTTAAAATATCGCATATTAAATCATCCAACAAATTCTAATAAATTGATTATCAAATTGATACACAGCCTGCTTTCAGTGCGATAAGTGTTGCTTTGTGCAAACTTAAAAAGGAAATTTCCCAGTATTAATGGCAGTAGGAAAAAGGATAGTGGATTTTTTGCTGGATCTTCTCTCTGGTACTTTGTTTATCGATCCTAGAAGAATAAGTACCGTAAATCCTTGAGTATAGTCCGCCGTTGAGTATAATACGCAGGGGATTTTTAGGGGCTGTACCTCTGAAAAACCTGAACCTTGAGTATAATACGCACCTCTTCTCTAACTTGAGTCAAGGAGGTCTATATAATG
>NC_043000.1:10357768-10415268 GCF_006345805.1 Octopus sinensis | reverse complement strand
GACTTATTTTAGAACATGGTTGAGTCCATAAAATAGGATTTGACTACACCTAGATGGCTGGTGGTAGTCTTAAAACACACACACACACACACACATACACTATCAACTTTATAAAATGTTTATCTCTGAAAATAATGTAAAGGGCAAAACTAGCTAGCGAAACTTGAGCTCATATTTGACCTGAAAAGTGGTTCCAAGGAAAGACACAGGGCCCAGGTTGTAATCAAAGAACTGCCCAAAAGCACCTATCTAACGTTCTGGTTGGTTGTTGGAAATGTAACCTTGACTGATAATGAAATGCCTTCGAGAGAAAAGTACTGTTTTACTTGTTATAGAACTTGGTATGTACGGGGAAGATACTACTCTGAGACAAGTTTCGCTGGCGAGGTGAGCGTCAACATGCTAAAATAAACGATAGTAGCATTTTTTTTTTTGTGTGGAAGAGATGATAATTAGAGAAAGGTGTCTGGAGTAGGTATTGTTGATTAAATCAACATTAGAACCATGACTTACCGGACAACTCTCTGGTTTAACTAGTAGACGTACGTCTGTATCCACGCCTCTACCTTGTAATCACTCAATGATGTTCATTTGTGCCAATGCACTAGCAATATTTGGTTCTGATAAAGATAAAAATCTGCTTCACGAACAACTAAAGGATATTCGGAAAATTTTGATAATAATGCTTGGTGAGTTCAATGCATGAACTGGCGATCATTTTGAAACATAGAACTGTTAAGACATCATAGCATGAAACGATCAGAATCAGACTCCAGTGGTCCAATAGTCTTTGCACATAAAGAAACTCACAAAGGAATATGGACGCATTGATCGGGTTCCTGCAGCCGGTTTTCGTCATCGCCTGAATCTCCGGCTCCTCCCTTCGGTGCTTCTACAACGGCGCTTAAGGTGGTTCGGTCATGCGGCTCGGCGTCCAGAGGGTGAGCTGATTCGCGATGTTCTCCTTCCACCTCCACTTCCCAGCTGGTGCAAACGCACGAGCGGGCAGCTGAAGACCTGGGCAACGACGATAAAGGAGGACCTCTCCGAACTCTCAGGTCCGCAGGTGGTCGGTCTGCGCAGATGGAACCGCGAATGGCCCGCTATCTCCAGTGACCTCACACAGGACCGTCGAGCGTGGGCCGCCATAGTTCGTGATGTCGTCAGGACTAGAGAAGAAGTCGGCTCAACCTGCTCTGGTTGAACGCCGTCACAAGTACAAGTAAGTATGGGCATATCCAGGCTCAAAGACTTGGCATGAATTTGATATTTAAAAAGAACCAAAAATTCGAATGATTTAAGGTGTCCGAGTATTTGACATGAATCATGAAACAAGGATTATTAACGTCCAAACGAAATATTGAAGGTTACAAAGTCCAAAAGGCAAAAAATTAGTTTGGCAGTAATAATAAAAATATACAAAGCTTATTACCCGTGCAAACAACTCTGTCAAAACGAAAATTTATTGATTTTATTAGGTCACAAATTCAGGGGGAAATCAGAAGTATGAAAAATAAATGACAGATTGAACGAATCTGTGATCTTCAGAAAGCATATGACAAAACCACTCTCAATTTCTTGTTCCCATTCGGGTTAAAGATAATCAAACTCTATAAAACATTGAAATGAGATTTTTGATGGACATTTCAGTCATCTGCTAAATTACATATTAAGCATTGATTGGTCTTTTTTTAGAAACCATTACGCAAATTCCAATTAATAATTTTCTTGTTGATCCACTTGATTTTAGTGTGTTAAAACTTGTTGTACAAACATGAGAATGGAAAATTTTCCTGGTATTCATAGCAATGGGAAATACGATAGTCGATTTTTCTGCATTATCTTCCATAAATATAATAAATTCATGGGGAAATTATACAATTCCTGAAGACTGGAGAAATGCGTTACTGAAGGGGCTGAACAAAGGTTTAAAGACATAAACGGTAATTTTTGAGGCATTTCTCTTTTCAGTGTTATAAAGAAAATATTGGCTTCATATTTTGGCACAAGACCAGTACTTTCGGGAGAGGGGATAAGTTGAATTCATCGACCCCAGTATTCGACTGGTACTTATTTTATCGATTTCGAAAGGATGAAAGGAGTAAAGTCAACCTCAGCGAAATTTGAATTCAGAAGGTAAAACCGGAAGAACTGCTGTTTAACATTTTGCCCGGCGTGCTAACGATTCTGCGAGCTCGCCGCCCTGTTAAAAGGTGTTGTAGAACGACCGTGCGAAAGGAGAGGTGACGAATGAATGACTCCTTTAATACACCGCACGGTCGCTTACAATTAAAGCAAAAATGGATAAATGAGTAAGAGTGCCAGAAGAAAAGAGAAGACAACACAACCGTAGAATGTTAAGAGAACGGTTTTATTTATGTGTTAACATGAATGTGTGTCTGTGTGTGCAACATAAGTACATATACAATTAAAATAATAGACAGGCCGTCATGCATACATAATGTGTATGGGTGTAAAAACAAAGGTGTATGCGTGTGAGATAAAATACAGAGCATAGAAAGAGTCTACAATAGGACGCTAGAAGTTCAAATACAATGAAGTAGTAAGGTACACAATAGTTGAAATTCTGTAACAAGAAGTTGTGGCGTAAAAGGCAAAGCCGGTTATTGTACGTGTCGTGCAAAAGGTTGTGGCTACTATGCTGTGCCGGTTACTTGATACAGGAAGATCTCGCAGGTTGAGCTTACTGTTAACCACGGTGAAGTAATTCACAAACAGCGAGAAGTTAAACCTGAGCGAATGTTGGCGTCGATAAGATGAAAGTGACGGTGATGGAGGGCCTGAATACTGCTGAACGAAGTGTTGATGTTTCTCCAAGTTGTTGGTGTAGTCGCTGGAACTGGCTGTGTGCTTTGTGGTCAGTGGTGAGACCTTAGAAGGTCTAGAACCAAAGACGAAATACGGTTTGTTGTGACTAGCTTTGATAGTGACTAGGAGACTCCAACAGAGAATTTAGAAGACTGTATCACGAGACCTTATCAGAAGGCAGTGCATTATAGAGCAAGAGACAAATTGCGCCAATACCAACCAATCAGAGTAGTGGACACAAGGGAGTCCAAACGGCCGAAGGTTACCTGTTATCTGCTACGTCCGTATTTATATGCCAGAGAGAGAGAGAGAGAGAGGAGAGAGAGAGAGAGAGAGAGAGAGAGAGAGAGAGAGAGAAGAGAGAGAGAGAGAGAGAGAATTTCACTAAGCGTCTGTTACAGTGTAATATTGAGCAGAATTGTTCTTGATAAGCCCATTCAAGACATTAGAGTGACCATTCTTTCCAAGTCTCAATTAAGTTTTCACGCAGGAAGAGCCACTAATAATGTGATATTTCTGCTTGATATTTATATGAGAAATAGTATATATTAAGCTGTGATTTGACTCATGTCATTGCTTTACTAATGCCTTTGATTCAGTGAATCGTGATGTATTATGGGTAATTCACAGTAGAGTCGGTTGTTGTGGTAGGGTACGATACTCAAACCCAATTTCAATAATTGGTTTCGTAAAACGAGGTGATATAACTGCTTTTACTCTAGTTGCCGCGTTTAAAAAAAACAACTTTTGTATGTCTAATTCTTCACACACCCTTTCATTTTTATTGAAAATTTGTTTGTTCCTCCAATACTGCCGCCCTTTATACTTTCTATTATATTTATCTTCCTAGTCCTCATTCTCTTTCATTGACTGTCTGTCTGTCTGTCTCCTCTCCCCCCCCTCTCTCTATCTATCTAAGATTAATGTAAAAATGAAAAGGTAAACCGATTGGCATCACTTGAAAAGACATTTAATTTAGACAGAGAATATGGATATAGAGAGTATCTTACAGCTGTTTCTAGAATAGTCAAGCGTATGGATCATCATAATGAGTAAGAATTCCATAGGTTGAGTAAACCGTCATCAGAGAAGGAAAAGTTAGAGGGATGTAGAAGCAAGGGACATCGTGGACAGTCTGTCTGTCTGTCTGTCTGTATGCCTGCTTGTCTACCTGCCTGTCTGTCTGTCTGTTTATCTATCTATCTATCTATCTATCTATCTATCTATCCATCCATCCATCCATCCATCCATCCATCCATCCATCCATCCATCCATCCATCCATCTATCTATCTATCTATCTATCTATCTATCTATCTATCTATCTATCTATCTATCTATCTATCTATCTGTTCCTTTTTGCTTAATCCTTACCTCTTTCTCTTACGACTTTACTTCGATTTTCTGATTGACTGTTAATTGTTACGAATGATGTCATAAACACCGCTATGTATGTCTTTCTCCCTGCTTCCATTCCTTCTTTCTTTCAAGACTTACAGCTCCTCGTAAAAATTTCTAACGTCTGAAGCAAAAGAATCATGGACAATAGATTAAAGAGAGAGAGAGGGAGAGAAAAAATAGACAATAACATCTTTTTCTATCTTCCCTTTTTCTATGACTTTATGACTTTACTTTCTTCATTTCTCCCCACCCCCCTCTCTCTCTCTCAACGGTTGGTGCTCTTCATAAAATTTTAACAGTGTCGCTGGAGGTTTTGCAACCAATCAGAAATTATAATTAAGCGGTCACTAATGTTATTTTCCGTTGTTTCGGAATGGGAGAAAACTCCGGATGTGTTCTGAACGTAGTAAGATCTCATCAGCGAATCAAATTCTTTTAAGATCGTTAGAACGCTGTACATCTGACATTAGTTGGACGATAAGAATAGATCGGAGCATGAATAATTAAAAAGATCAACTTATACTCTTTTACTTGTTTCAGTCATTTGTCTGTGGCCATGCTGGAGCACCGCCTTTAGTCGAGCAAATCGACCCCAGGACTTATTCTTTGTAAGCCTAGTACTTATTCTATTGGTCTGTTTTTGCCGAACCGCTAAGTTACGGGGACGTAAGCACACCAGCATCGGTTGTCAAGCGATGTTGGGGGGAACAAAAACAGACACACACATATATATACATATATACGACGGGCTTCTTTCAGTTTCCGTCTACCAAACCCACTCACAAGGCTTTGGTCGGCCCGAGGCTATAGTAGAAGACTCTTGCCCAAGGTGCCACGCAGTGGGACTGAACCCACAACCATGTGGTTCGTAAGCAAGCTACTTACCACACAGCCACTCCTACGCTTATGTAAACATTAATGATCTAAGAATAGTTTATATCAATTTAGTTACATACATACATACATACATACATACATACATACATACATACATACATACATACATACATAGGATAACCCTGAGGTCAAAGACATAAGAACCTACAGTATGATGGAAACCATATTCACTAATAATTAAAAGGAATACTGGTGGAATGTCCCTGTGAAAACCTCAATAAAATTAAACACAATAGACCTAATATAGTGATTTGGGATAGAGAAGAGAAACTGTATAGTTGTGGAAATCAGCTGCTCAGCGGATGTTAGCGTAAAGCTGAAGATCAGTGAAAAAGAGAATTTATTTTATCTCATGTCCATTGTCCGGAAATCTTTCGTCACACATCTGTGACCCCTTCAGCAACACTTCGTTTTCGCGTGTGCTCTTGCTTCACTTACTCCAGAAGGGATTTAAGGAGGGAGAGAAATAAATACATAGCGATGTTTATGACATCATTCCAGAATGGAGTAAGTGGAACAAGAGCACACACGAAAACGAAAAGTATCGCTGAAGAGGTCACAGATGTGTGAAGAAAGATTTCCCGACAAGGGACATGAGTTTAAATAAGAACAGTGATAAATGAGTGAAACACAAAAAATGACCGTCCCGAAATACAACAATATATGTGTGTGTGTGTGTGTCTGTGAGTGTATACATACATACACATATACATACATACATACATACATACATAACATACATACATACATACATACATACATACATACATACATACATACATGAGTGGCTGTGTGGTAAATAGCTTGCTTACCAACCACATGGTTCCGGGTTCAGTCCCACTGCATAAACTTCTACTATAGCCTAGGGCTGACCAAAGCCTTGTGAGTGGATTTGGTAGACGGAAACTGAAAGAAGCCCGTCATATATATGTATATATCTATCTATATATATATATATGTATATATATATATATATATATGTATATAACTATATATATATATGTATATATATATATATATATATATATATATATATATATATATATATATATATATATATATATATATGAGTGTGTGTGTGTGTGTGCGCGTATGTTTGTGTATCTGTGTTTGTTCCCCCAACACCGCTTGACAACCGATGCTGGTGTGCTTACGTCCCCGTAACTTAGCGGTTCGGCAAAGGAGACCGATAGAATAAGTACTAGGCTTACAAAGAATAAGTCCTGGGGTCAATTTGCTCGACTAAAGGCGGTGCCCCAGCATGGCCACAGTCAAATGACTGAAACAAGTAAAAAGAGTATACATACATGTATATATGAGAGAGAGAAAGCGAGAAAGTCAAAAACGTAATAGTGAGCAAGAGCGTGATAGGTGTAGCTACGAAGAAAAGAAAGTTGCGTCCCTTGTTTTGATAACTTTATACAGAGGGCGATATCAACATCCGTTATTTCCATTCCACGTGCTGGCACCAAGATGGTGTCCGAACAAGAGGAACATCGACCAACTTCTTTTAAACAGCAAAACAAACTACATAAACGCGGAAAACACAGAGGAAAGCGGGAACTGGATCGCATGTCCCAAGGTGTGTATAGTTGCAGTTTTGTAGTTGATCTATTAATGTGTTTAACTTGTGTATATAGCTGATATGTTATGGGTCTTCCGACAATCTCTCGTATTTTCTCTGCTATGTAGCATTAGTCTCTTTAGCATATTCATTCACTATCTCTTACATACGTGAGCAGTTCTTTCGATATAACTCGACAAAATCAAAACACATCACTTTGGGTATTTCCGTGGAAGCAAATGACAGTTCGCTTCTGTTTTCTGCTTGGAAATTTGCGGATTTTACATACACACATGAAACAGGTAAGAACAAATATGCAAGACATTGCTGGCATAATTTCGTTATATCTATCTATACTCCACAACCCACAGAAATACCCAAAGTGGGTACTACTTAAGAAGAGTGGTCTCGGTGCGCGCACTCGTGTACCCGCGCTAGCTAGTCGTGACTAGTCGATCCTTTGTGTTTTATTTTTATAAAAAAATATTTACTTTGCTAGGTAATCGTTGTAGGATCGACTAGTCACGACGAGCTTGCACGATTACGCGAGTGCGCGCACCAGGACCACTCTTCTTAAGTAGTACCTTCGAAGTGAAATGTCTCGACCTTATCGAGCTATATCGAAAGAATGCCCATACATGCATACATACAGTGTCTTCCCTATGGACAGAATTTCACATGCACTTTCCCTATTTTTCACTCTACTTTTGAACACCTGGTTTTATTTACTATCTCACGTCATGCCATCTCAATCTGCTGGTAGACGTTGCTATATCTTCCATAACAGGAATTACACCGTCTTATAAAAACGGGCCCATTTTTACACTGTCTTAAAAATGAGTATTCCACATGCACGCCTACCTTTAATGTGGCTCCTGAGCTGAATCAGTGTGATACAAAATGTGAGAAATTTGAACCTTTCAGTTACAGGTACAATCCATCCAATGGGCTTCTGTACAGGTTCCGTCTGTCTAGTTTCACTTACAAGGCATGGATCGACTAGATTTATCTCCTCCTTGTTACACTTACTGGGCTGCAGTCATGCCGGGACATCCCTTGAAAAGATTTGATCGAACAAATCGACCCCTGTTCTTATTTTTTAAGTCTGGTACTTATTCTATCGGTTTCTTTTACCGAACTGCTAAGTTACATGGATGTAAACAAACCAGCACCGTCAGGCTGTGGGGGGAAAGAAGCACAAACACGCACATATACGACGGGTTTCCACATTTTCTCCGTCTACCAAATGTACAATTGGAACCTAGAACGTAAGTGACATAATTAAATATCACAAACATTTGCCCAACTCTAACAATAACGCCAATGATTGTTACTATTAGGTGAAGTAGAACTTTAAGTGATTTATTTAAAAAAAAAGTATGTCCTTTGGCTTCTAAGATGATTGTAAGATACGAGCTGGCTGTGAGGGTTCAATATATATGTATGAGTTCAAACTCCGCCAAGGTCGACTTTGCTTTTCATCCTTTCAGGGTTGATTAAATAAGTACCAGTTACGCACTGGGGTTGATGTAATCGACTTAATCCCTTTGCCTGTCCTTGTTTGTCCCCTCTATGTTTAGCCCCCTGTGGGCAATATCTACCTATCTATCAATCTATATATATATATATACACACACACACTCACGCATATATGTTTACAACAAAATAGTAAAGTTAGTTTTAATAATATTAAAAAATGAAAATTTCCTGTATCATTTAAATGTTATCCCTTCAGCATTCAAACTGACCATATCTGGCCCAAATGTTTCTATCTGTTTTATGTTCAAACCAACCAGATCTGGTCTCTAACATTTATTCTACAATATTCTTCTAAAAATAATCAATCACATCATCAAAATCTTAAAGCTATGAGATAATAATGCATGGTTAATTCAAATCAAATGTAAATAAATAAGCATTACATCTGAATGCCAAAGGGTTAAAAAGACTTCTGAAACATCTCTATAAATTTTGAACAGCTTCAGAAATTTTGTCAGTCTGAAAATTATATATTTTTCTCAGGACGTGTCAGTGTTAAAAGTATCTCGAAACGGCATAAACTAGAAATACGAAGAGCTGAACGAAGGAAAAAGGTAAGTTTTATCTGTAAAGCATAATCATTAGCAGCACTTTGATTATGATATTTCCAACTAAAACATATCTACTATTTGTTTCAGTTAAGTTTTATTTATAATTGATGCAGTTGAAACATTCTTGCAAGAGCCTTTCAGTTTCATTCAAACTTTGTGCATAAAAGATCTTGCAACATTTAGAAAGTTGGCTATTTGTAAATTGTGGTGTTCCATACATATGATAATAATAACTACCGTAAATCTTCGAGTATAATCCGCATTTTTTTCCCAAAATTTAGAAGTCAAAATCCCTCATGCGTACTATATACGAGGTTAAAAAGGAAAATTATTTTCTAAGCAATGTCCAAGTCTCTATTTGCTGTCCGGCAATGTTTATTCAGACGCATTTTATGATGTCGGGCGCGAAAATACCTAAAGCTAAGCCTGAAAGCAATGAAGTCATAAAAGAATCATCCATAACTTGCAGTAAGCAACATTTATTAAAATAAAAGTATTCAGAACACAGAATAACATACAAGAACAATTTCAGACATATTTACATTTCCATATAACAGTTAAGAACATCACCATTATTGTATTACGCATGCACAGAAGTGTTTGTTTGACTAGGTGCTGCTGGCTTAATTACGCACGACTCAAGTTAGAGAAGGGGTGCATATTATACATAAGGTTTAGGTTTTTCAGAAGTACAGCCCCCTAAAAATCCCCTGCGTATTGTACTCAAGGATTTACGGTACATTTTTTTATTTATCTTTTGTGTTTGCATTTTATCTGCCAAGTGGAGAGTTGGAAGAAATAAAATTTTTTAATTGGTTTGAAGAGAGTAATATGCTGATAATTAACTGTTCTTAAATACCCCTTGCACCTTGTATATCTTCAGACTGTTAGATAAAAATTTTTCAGAGGAGTGGTTGTGTGGTAAGTAGCTTGCTTACCAGCCACATGGTTCCGGGTTCAGTCCCACTGTGTGGCACCTTGGGCAAGTGTCTTCTACTATAGCCTCGGGCCGACCAAAGCCTCGTGAGTGGATTTGGAAGACAGAAACTGAAAGAAGCCCGTTGTATATATGTATATATATGTATGTGTGTGTCTGCGTTTGTCCCCCCAACATGGCTTGACAACTGATGCTGGTGTGTTTACGTCCCCGTAACTTAGCGGTTTGGCAAAAGAGACCGATAGAATAAGTACTAGGCTTACAAAGAATAAGTCCTGGGGTCGATTTGCTCGACTAAAGGCGGTGCTCCATCATGGCCACAGTCAAATGACTGGAACAAGTAAAAGAGAGTATTAAAAGTTACTATTTCACATCCCATTAAAAGTGTCTACCATAGCTGATACTTAACTCATTTGTTGTTTTATGTAAAGTCTCTTTGCCAATGCAATGTGGCAGTCCTACACTGGACAATGGTTATTACATTTTAGCCCCAGGAAAACATCTTTTCCAGCTGGCTACAGACACATAATCTGTATCCATATACTGTGAGCAAGGGAATCTACTGCTTCCTGGCTAGAAAGGGGACGGTAGGCTCCCTTGCTCACAGTATATGGACACAGATCATGTGTCGGTAACCAGCTGGAAAAGATGTTTTCCTGGAGCTAAAAAGTAGTAACACCATCCTGTGTAGGATTGCCATGTTGCGTTGACAAACAGACTTTACTGTACGGTACTGTTACTACTACATATTTCTAGCTCAGAAATTTAAAACTAGTTGTTTTATGTATTTATATTTTTATAAACATGTTTTGTTCTTTAAACAGTTTTGTTCTTTAAATATTTGAATCTAAAAAATAATTTCAACTTGTTTTATTTTGTTTATGAAGGCTTTCCATACTCGTAAAAACAAACGAGAAGAAGTTTTGGCCCAAAAACGCAGTCGTGGTGGTGCTGATAGTACTCCGCATTTTGTGGTGAGTTTTGAATTAATTATACCCTAACTCATAGCTGTGAGATGTTGATGATGTAATTGTTTAGTTTTAGAATGACATTGTAGGGTAGGTGTGAGAAGCCAGATCTAGCCTGTTTGAATATACAAATACAACAGGTAGAATATTTAGGCTGGATATGGCCAGTTTAAATGCTAAAGGATTGAATATAAATTACACTGGCATTTGTCAGTTGAAATCTCATTTTATGAGATCTAGATCAAGAGCTGAATTTTAATATAGGCACTTTAATAAGGTGAAATCAAAATCAAATTCGATGACTGGCATCTGTGCTAATGGAGCGCTAAGAGTACCATCCGAATGAGATCGTTACCAGAGCAACAAGCTGGCCTCCATGCCGATGGCATGTTAAAAACACCTTTCATGCGTGATTGTTACCTGTGTCACCTTACTAGCACTTGTGCTGGTGGCATGTGAAAAAAACATTCGAGCGAGGTCGTTGCCAGTGCCGCTGGCATGGCTCCTGTGCAGGTGGCACATAAAAGGCACCATTTGAGCATGGCCATTGCCAGTACTGCCTGACTGGCCCTCGTAAAAGCACCTACTACACTCTCGGAGTGGTTGGCATTAGGAAGGGCATCCAGCTGTAGAAACTCTGCCAGATCAGATTGGAGCCTGGTGCAGCCATCTGATTCGTCAGACCTCAGTCAAATTGTCCAACCCATGCTAGCATGGAAAGCGGACGTTAAACGATGATGATGATTTCAGAAAAATTGGTATTAACAAGTTTATTAACCTTGAAAATATTTCATACTTCAGTGTGGGTCTACATAGTACATAAAGAGTAGTCAAAGCAGTTCTGGGGTTAAACAATAACAACAGCAACATTGAGCTTTGAAATGAATTTTAATTTATTTCTTTATTTTAGGTGATTCTTCCACTGCATAAAAGTCTTAACTCCCAAAAGGTTCTGGATTTGTTGATTAATTGTGATGACACTGCTTTCTCTAAGAAGAATGATCTGGATATAACGCATTTAGGGTAAGTTGAGTTTTTTGATTTGGTTTCGAAGACTTTCTTAGACTTGCCTCTAACATAAGTTGGTGATTGTGATTAGGAAGCTTGTTTTGTAACCATGTTTGGTTCAGTCCTACTGCTTGGCCTTTTCTTTACTATAGCTCCAGGTTGACCAAAGTCATGTCAGTGAATTTGGTAGAAGGTATCTGTATAGAAGCCTGTCATATATGTAAATGTGTGTATCATTGTTCCCCACTGTTGCTTGACAACCAGTGTTAGTTTGTTTATGTCCCTGCAACTTACTGGTTTGGCAAAAGAGACCAATAGAATAAGTACGAGAATTTGTTTGACAAAACCCTTCAAGGAAGTGACCCAGCATGGCCACAGTCCAGTCACTGAAACAAGTACAAAATAAAAGATATATTGAAAAGAATTTTCCTACCATCGTTTGATATTGTTTCAGGAATAAAATTATTACTATGATAGTTTACCATTGACTATATAATATCAACTCATTAATTAACATTTCAATTTTTTTTAACATCAACAATCATTATTTGTAAATTTTGAATGTTTTTATTTTCATTTTTTTTTTGTAATTGTCAGAATTCCTCGACTAAAGCAGAGAGTATCGTTTTATATCCCTGAATATGGTAACCAGTATGCATTACTTGATGCTGTTAAAATAGCCGACTCAGTACTTACTGTTCTCTCTCCAACGGAAGGAATCGATGAATATGGCAGTCATTGTTTGTCCCTTTTGTTTGGTCAAGGCTTGCCTTCAATTATCTTTATTGTTCAGGTCAGTTCAGCTATTTTGATTACATTTGTTTTTTACTCTAGGAGAAATATTTGTATAATTGTTGTTGTTGTTAGCTTAGAAAATTACATCATAGTATGATTATAGTAAAGGTGATAATGGTGATGAAGAAGCGATTGTTTTATTATATTTCATGTTCTGGTACCAACCTGGGTATTTTTACATCCATGTGTGTGTGCTCTGAACCCAGTGTAAATGATAGATGAGGGTTCTACAACTTATTTCTTTATTGCCCACAAGGGACTAAACTTAGAGGGGACAAACAAGGACACACAAAAGGATTAAGTCAATTGCATCAACCCCAGTGCGTAACTGGTACCTAATTTATCAACCCCGAAAGGATGAAAGGCAAAGTCGACCTTGGCGGAATTTGAACTCTGAACGTAATGGCAGACGAAATACTTATTTCTTTACTACCCACAAAGGGCTAATCACAGAGAGGACAAACAAGGACAGACAAAGGGATTAAGTTGATTATATCGACCCCAGTGCGTAACTGGTACTTATTTAATCAACCCTGAAAGGATGAAAAGCAAAGTTGACCTTGGTGGAATTTGAACTCAGAACGTAATGGCAGACGAAATACTGCTAAGCATTTCACTCAGCGTGCTAACGTTTCTGCCAGCTCGCTGCCTTCTACAACTTCTTGCTGAACAACCTGCACAGGTTATTTGTTTATAAGTGATCAGATGTTTGTGCTGTTCTGTAGCTCACCACCTCCATCAAATTGACATCTGTGCAGGTGTATGATGTGCCATATATCAGGCGCTAAAGTGATTGCAGACTAACTTGGAATAAAGTGCTTTACTCAACAACACAATGCACTGCCCTGTCCAGGAATTGAAACTATGATTGCCTCCATACAAACACGCACACAACCAGGAATACACCATAATGATCAGAGATCTAAACATGATATACACTAGAACTGTGACATAATGTAAAGTTATTACCTTAATCTACTAAATAATGTTTAAGGACTATACATATGATTCATTGTGCAAATTAAATTTCTGTGGTATTTTGCTTTCAAACTGGAAACAGAATCTATTCTAAGTAATTCTTAGTATTTTTTTTATTTTATCACATTAGGACTTCCGCAGTATTCCTCAGAAGAAGCAAAGTGATACAAGGAAATTTATTCAAAAATGCATTGATAAATGGTAAGAATTTCGTTTAACTTATCTGAATATCATATTACTCAAATGTAGCTTTTACCAAAATGAATACCTTATGAAAAGGTACGTTTAAATATTTTGCTGGTAATTGTTGAAACTTAGAGTAAGGTGGTCATAATTTAGCAGTGACTAGCCAGTTTTGTAGATCTGTTAGATGTAACCACTTCATTTACCTGAGTATAAGGTAAATTCCTAGTCTTGGTACAAAATTTTTTCCCCCCTTCACAGTTTTAGATTTGTTCTGTTGATAAGTTGCACCTTGGTTTTTTCCAGCTAAAATCAAGTATAAATTAATTTGACTTATAGAAGGGTAAACACAGTACTTACTGTATCTTGTCTTATACACAACTGAAATAGCCTCTTTTTTTACCCTTAAAACTCCACATTATTGAACTGGGAATACAAAACAATTTCTCCCTTTGGTTATTCCCTATCTCAAAGGGATATAAGTATCTTAGTTGATAGGGTGCTAGCTTAGTTACTAAAAGTTCATGTCTTGTCACCAGTATATTTGTTTGTATCTATGACCATTATGAGTGGTTTTGTTCAACTATTAAAAAATAGGTATCATGTGGAGATATAGTTTGCTGCACTAAGTAACTCTGTTTCCCTGTTGTTGCTGGCTTTAATTAACTTGTAGAGCTGAGTTCAAATCCTCTTGCGGATTTGATTCCTTGTCTTACAAAGTTACTTGGTGACCCTGCCAATGCAGATACCTATTTCTTTATTACCCACAAGGGGCTAAACACAGAGGGGACAAACAAGGACAGACATAGGTATTAAGTCGATTACATCGACCCCAGTGCGTAACTGGTACTTAATTTATCGACCCCGAAAGGATGAAAGGCAAAGTCGACCTCGGCGGAATTTGAACTCACAACGTAACGCAGACGAAATACCGCTAAGCATTTCGCCCGGCGTGCTAACGTTTCTGCCAGCTCTTAAGCATCCAGTCTACACTGTAAAGTGGTTAGCATTTGGAAGGGCATCCAGCTGTTAAACCCCTGCCAAAACAGACACAGTAGCCTACCAGGCTTCTCAAACTGTCCAACTCAGTATGGAAGGAAGATGTTAAATGATGATGATGATGATTATTATTATAAAAAAAAATATGATAAACTATTAGTTGTTTGCTTCTTTCTGTTGTTTTCCTATCTTACTCAATGTAAAAGCACCATCATTTCTGTAATGTCTCTCAAACATCACTCTTGTAACATCGTCATCATCGTTTAACATTCACTTTTCTGTTTTCATGGGGTAGACGAAATTTGGTGACGTAGGTTTCCTGTGGTCGGATGCCTTTCCTGTTGCCTCCGAGCAAAGTAATATTCCTCCATGACCAGGCAATCTTTTTCATGGAAGACTGCAAATTAACAACTCCAGTGCTTGTTTACAATCTTCACAGGATGATATGAATAAAATAAGTGAAGAGTGGAGTTATCTCTCTCTATATAAACGGCAGTTTGTCTGTGCGTTTTCTGTGTGTCTGTTTTCTCGTACCCTCACCCTGACCACGGCTTTCAACCGATTCTGATGAAACTTGACACACACATAGCCCAATGTCATAATTCAAAACTAACGCAGCGAAAATTTTGAAAAGTTCCCCCAGTTCTGAAAAAAATCGATAAATTCGACATGGGGTCGAGAATCCAAAACCCAAACCACAGACCGTCTAGGGGACGCAACTCCACCTTTTTTAACTCTCAAAAAATTCACATCATTTTTTTTTTCCATTTTTTTGCTATTTTTTGGCTATAACTCTCTAAAAATGCTTTATAGTTATTTCCCTTACAAACCTGAGCAACGCCGGGCGATACTGCTAGTATGGTATATTTTTTATTCCATAACTTGTAATTCTTTCCACAATTTGAGGTGACCAATCACAGATCATGTCATAGACATTGGTGATAACAATGATAGTCATGCATATTATGTAATGTGTATTACATAGAAGCACCGGAAGTTTCGTGGTAAATGCCATATTGTCTAACCCCTTCCTACCTTGCTTCATGTATATATATATCACTGACCGACCAGGCTATCAGATGTTGCTACACATCGCTGGTCACAATGCACTCCGCATTGTTTTAGCCCTCAAATAACGCCACCCCGCTGGCTAAACGAGCAGGCGAATATATATATATATATATATATATATATATATATATAAGCGAGAAAGAAGCAACAAGAATGGATAGGTTTTTAGTACGATCTTCATACAAGGACAGGTTTTATTAAAAGTTGCAAAGATTACAGTATAAACGAGTCCCGTACTCATCAGCTAAAATACATGTAAGTCTCTAGACATCCTAGTGTTTGAGGCTATACTCATGAAGTAATGTAGATAATTAAACAGATTTCTAAAGTTCATTAAAGTTCTTTAAAGATGATGTACAGTCTTATCACAGAATTTTAAAAAAGTTTGATAGCATCACAGAGAAGGTGACCTAATCCATATGAATTTCCATAGATATGATGAGGGATTATATACTCACAGAAGACAAATTATCCATTGTTAATTACAACGAGGTGGGTCTCAATTCCTGCTTATTAGCATTACAGAGAGGGTGAATTAATCCTTGTATATATGCACAGATTCCCTTCTCTATTCTTGGCCGATCTAGTAAGCCCTTCAGCCTTTAAGAGTTAAATAGCTACAGCCTCTTGTGAATAGCAGTAATGTGACTAATGTGGCAAACACCTAATCATATAACAAGGATTGATACCTACCTCATTGTGTTCAACCATTGTAAAATTTATCGCCTGTAAATATGAAATTCATCTCCATTCCCTGGAAATTTACATCTACACCATTGGAATCTGTGCATATATACAAAGGATTAATTCACCCTCTCTGTAATGCTAATAAGCAGGAATTGAGACCCACCTCGTTGTAATTAACAATGGATAAATTTGTCTTCTGTGAGTATATAATCCCTCATCATATCTATGGAAATTCATATGGATTAGGTCACCTTCTCTGTGATGCTATCAAAACTTTTTTAAAATTCTGTGATAAGACTGTACATCATCTTTAAAGAACTTAATGAACTTTAGAAATCTGTTTAATTATCTACATTACTTCATGAGTATAGCCTCAAACACTAGGATGTCTAGAGAACTTACTGTATTTTAGCTGATGAGTACGGGACTCGTTATATGCTGTAATCTTTGCAACTTTTAATAAAACCTGTCCTTGTATGAAACGATCGTACTAAAAACCTATCCATTCTTTTGCTTCTTTCTCGCTTATAATCACCCCACATTACTGTATTGTTAAATCAGTATAGTTTTTTTTGGTGCATCTAAGTTAGGTACCATATTCAAGTAAATTTTTTAAATTAACTTGAATCTTTATTGCTCTTTGTATATATATATATATATATATATTATAAATTAGAGAAAAACCACTATTATGTAATTCAAACAATGATAGGCGTAAATCATACCATATAGAAAAAATAAAATATATGATAAAACATTTACCTAGATCAAAATAAATTACGTAATAATAAATATGCTGTATATAATTAGTAAATAGACTACAAATGTTTTATCATATATTTCATTTTTTCTATATGATATGATTTACATCTATGATTGTTTCAATTACATAATAGTGGTTTTTCTCTAATTTATATATATATATATGTGTGTGTGTGTGTTTGTATGTGTGTGTAACAAGCTTGATAATTGCAATGAATTCTTGACATGAAACCAATGGCATCCTTGTTAACCCACATACAAAGAATCTTTATCCCCCAATGCAGTGTTGAGCACTCATTCTCACTGTTTGATATTAGCATGTGCATATATATATATTGTGTAAAATACTGAAGTTTGGATGGAGAAAAGTGGTTATTAATCGAGAATTTGTCTTCCAGGCTTCCTGATGCTAAGTTCCATTCCTTAGATAACAACCAGGATGGCTTAGTTGTTCTGCGACAAATAGCCAACCACAAACTACGGTCTATAAAATACAGAGAAAACCGTCCGCATCTCTTAGCTGAAAGTGTTGTATATGAATTAAACTCTGAATTGGTGAGTATCCTTATATACATTTTACTATATACACCATTGTTATTATAAATATATATTATATCATATGTGTGTGTTTTATGTGCCACCTGCCTCGTGCTGGTGGCATGTAAAAGCACTCACTACACTCTTGGAGTGGTTGGCATTAGGAAGGGCATTCAGCTGTAGAAACTCTGCCAGATCAAATCGGAGTCTGGTGCAGCCATCTGGTTCGCCAGTCCTCAGTCAAATCGTCCAACCCATGGCTAGCATGGAAAGCAGACTTTAAACGATGATGATGATGATGTGTGTGTGTATATTATATACCAGTGTCACACAAATTAGCATCTGCACTGGTGGCATGTAAACACACTCCGGTGTCATGCAAATGGCACCCATGCTGGTGGTACGTAAAAGCACCCATCACACTCTCGGAGTGGTTGGCGTTAGGAAGGGCATCCAGCCACAGAACACCATGCCAAATCAGACTGGAGTCTGGTGCAGCTCTCCAGCTTGCCAGCTCTGGTCAAACCATCCAACCCATGCCAACATGGACAACAGACGTTAAATGATGATGATGATATAAAATAGTAAGAATTTTATAAACTTTCAAGAGAATGTGAAATATTTGCTTCTTTTGTTTTTTGGAATAATGCTTCATGAAGCACATCATGTATTCTTTATATCTGTATGAAAAGTATTGAGAAATGTATACACACACACACATTATTATGTGCATCTGTACCCATATGTAGGAATATTTGATTAAATATTTGGCTTGCTGTTTGCTTATGAATGTTCTAATTTTTATATGAGAGGAATTTTAACTCTTGTAGTGGATAAATGTAAGTCTTGTAACAGATAGTATATTTTTATTGTGTGGCTGTTGTTACTCTGAGACTTACAGTAAAGTCAAACAGTTTTGTTGGTGAAACTCTTGTTATGGTGAAGTTGTTTTAAACAGAAGAGACTATGCTTGTAATAGAGAAGGTGGCGAGCTGGCAGAAATGTTAGCATGTCGGGTGAAATGCTCTGCTGTATTTCATCTGCCGCTACGTTTTTTTTTTTTCTTTTTTTTTCATCGTTTAACGTCCGTTCTCCATGCTAGCATGGGTTGGACGGTTCGACCGGGAATCTGAGAAGCCAGAAGGCTGCACCAGGCTCCGGTCTTATCTGGCAATGTTTCTACAGCTGGATGCCCTTCCTAACGCCAACCACTCCGCGAGTGTAGTGGGTGCTTTTTACGTGCCACCTGCACTGTAATACATATATGTATGTATCTATCTATCTATATATATATATATATGTATGTATATATATATGTATCTATCTATCTATATATATATGTATGTATATATATATATGTATCTATATATATATATTTGTATGTATGTATATATATGTGTATGTATGTATATATATATGTGTATGTATGTATATATATATATATATATGTATGTATGTGTACATATATATATATGTATACATATATATATATATATATATGTGTATATATACATATATATGTGTGTGTGTGTGTATATATGTATGTATATATATATGTGTGTATATATATATATGTATGTATATATATGTGTATATATATATATATGTATAAATCTATATGTATGTATATATATATATATATGTATATATCTATATGTATGTATATATGTGTGTATATGTCTATATATATGCATGGATATGTATGTGCATATGTCTATATATATGCATGGATATATATATGTATATATCTCTCTATATATATATATATATATATATATGTATATACTTATATATATGTATGCACACATACATGTATATATCTATATGTATGTATATATACATGTATATATCTACATATATGTATGCATATATGTATGTATATGTATATATATGTATGCATACATATATATGTATATATATGTATATATATATGTATGTATGTATATATATATGTATGTATATGTATATATATGTATGCATATATATATATGTATATATATGTATATATATATGTATGTATATATACATGTATGTATACATACATATATGTATATGTATATGTATGTATATATGTATATGTATATATATATGTATATGTATGTATATGTATATATATATATATGTATATATATATATATATATGTATATGTATATATATGTATATGTATGTATATGTATATATATATATATGTATATATATGTTATATATATATATGTATATATATGTATATATATATATATATGTATACATGTATATATATATGTATATATATGTATATATATGTTCTGAGTTCAAATTCCACCGAGGTCGACTTTACCTTTCATCCTTTCGGGGTCGATTAAATTAAGTACCAGTTATGCACTGGGGTCAATATAATCGACTTAATCCGTTTGTCTGTCCTTGGTTGTCCTCTCTGTGTTTAGCCCCTTCTGGGTAGTAAAGAAATAAGAATCATTAGTACATTGGACAAAATGCTTAGCAGCATTTCGTCTGGTTTTACATTCTTAGTTCAAATTCTGCTGAGGTTGACTTTATTTTCCATCCCTTTCAGGGACAATAAATACCAGTTGAATATTGGGGTCGAAGAAATCAACTTACCCCACCCCTGAAATTGCTGGCCTTGTGCCAAAATTTGCAAGCAATATTCGTGTAGATTAGTAAAGTATGTTTGAATCTTTTCGGTTTGACCGGCAGTTTTTTCTAGCAGTGTCATATGAAATTGTCACCCATAAGTATGACCCTAGTATCGATCTATTGCATTTCAATCTGTTTTAGGGTTAGTTAGGAGTAGGGTTAGGGGTGGGTGGAAGGGTATCTTTTTTTTCTTCAGAAATGTAAATAAACCCAATCTGTTTCTTAAACGAGGGACATATTCATACGGCACAGAATGTTTTCACCTCAATAGACATCATTGATTGGTTGAAATTGCAGAAATTGAAGAAAAAAAACCAACAAATATCTTACAAACTATAGAATTTTCTCAATAAAGCCAAGAGAAGAAGATGTTTTATAAACACATTCTACCAGTATACGAAGTTTAAAAGTGTTTAGCTAAGTGGAAATTATTTTAAAAAACTGCCGGTCAAACTGAAAAGATCTGTTTTTTGATCCTATTGCATTAACTGTAATTATGTTTTAATTATATTTTTATCTTTAGGAAGATGCTGGGACATTGAAACTGACTGGATTTTTAAGAGGCCGCTCTCTTAATGTGAACCATTTAGTGCATCTCCCCGGCTGGGGTGACTTCCAAATGCTGCAGATTGATTCTCCAAATGATCCCTATCCTCTCTATCCTAAAGTTATCAAGACCAACAAACAGGTTTGCATAGTTTTCTTGTTCATTGGTTATTATCACACTGACATCCTGACTTCTTTGACATATAGTATTAAGATTCACTTTTGCGTTATAGTTATGTTGTTTTGTGTGAAGTCTTTAGTTTGTTCTTTGTTATTACATGTGTTTAATAAGATCACCATGACTGGCATCCGTGCTAGTGGAGGGCTAAGAGCACCATCCGAGTGTGATCGCTGCCAGAGCAGCAAACTGGCTTCCATGCAGGTGGCATGTAAAAAGCGCCATTTGAGCGTGATCGTTACCAGCGTCGCCTTACTGGCACTTATGCCGGTGGCATGTGAAAAAGCATTCAAGTGAGGTTGTTGCCTCTGCAGGTGGCATGTAAAAAACACCATTTAAGCATGGCTGTTGTCAGTACTTACTGACTGGCCCTCGTGCCGGTGGCATGTAAAAGCACCCAATACACTCTCAGAGTGGCTGGCATTAGGAAAGGCATCCAGCTGTAGAAACTCTGCCAGATCAGATTAAAGCCTGGTGCAGCCAGCTGGTTTGCCAGTCCTCAGTCAAATCGTCCAACCCATCCTAGCATGGAAAGCAGACGTTAAACGATGATGATGATGACGAAAACAACTATTTATTTCCAAACATTGAAAAAGATGTTTATCCTTCTGTGTATGTATGTTGTTATTTTCTGAAGCTTGCAGATCTATAAACTTTTGTTAAGTTTATATTTCTTAAATTCCTTTTTTCTAACTGATTATGATAATAAGAAACTTATTGTATACATTGCTTAGGTGCATTATAACTCATAGGAAAGGGGTAAAAGAGCAGACAGAGAGCAGCAGTAAGTGAAGACAGTAAAAAATACATGCATATTACATGGAATAAAGGTACATTATAACTCATAGGGTGGAGGTGCAATGGCCCATTGGTTAGGGCAGCGGACTCGCAGTTTCAATTTCCAGACTGGGCGTTGTGTGTGTTTATTGAGTGAAAACACCTAAAAACCTCCACGAGGCTCCGGCAGGGGGTGGTGGCGACCTCTGTTGTACTCTTTCGCCACAACTTTCTCCCACTCTTTCTTCCTGTTTCTTGAGTAACACTGCGATGGACTGGTGTCCTGTTCAGCTGGGGGGAACACATACGCCACAGAAACTGGGCCATGAGCCTGGCTAAGCTTGAAAAGGGCGACGTTTATCGTATAGCTCATAGGAAAGGGGTAAAAGAGTAGACAGAAAGCAGCAGTAAGTGAAGACAGTAAAAAATACATGCATATTACATAGAATAAAGTGCGGAAAGTCAGGGAAATGAACAGTAAAGCAGTAAAAGCATGCCTTAGGTATGACAGGAGTAGTGTTGTTAAATTTCAGAAAGAATGGAAATCTTCAAGGATAAGTGTCCTGATGGCCAACAATTATATAGAAATAACACCAAACATACACAGCACGATAAACTGTTTTAACATTTGGATATTTACATATTCAAGTTATTAAACACATGCCTAGTGTTTGATGCCATTCTGCTTGTGTTACTCTCTGTTCTATATGCTCTCTGAACTACTATAAAACACTGATCTAATAATGGTCTAAAAATCATACATATTCTGGTATTGGAGAGATTTCTGGTGTTGAAACTTGGTGTTTTGATTGGGAAAACAGGAGCAGGGAATAAATTTTAAGCAAGTTTCCAGTTTATATTAAAATTGTGTTGGTGGTTCTGTTTATTTGTTGGTTATATTCATTATTAGCATTTCCCATTTTTAGGGATTAGAACCAATGGAGAGTAGTATAGAAGCTGATGCTCGAATTTTGGACAAAGCGGAGGAGAGCAAACAGGCAAGTCTTGAAAGTGAAGTGGTTCCTGATCCAATGGAAGGAGAACAGACTTGGCCAACAGAAGAAGAGATGGCATTGGCAGAAGGTAAAATTTTTATGATTAGTCTTATATGTATCTTTGCATAAAATAAGTAAATGCGCCCTTTTAAAGCCTAGCCAGGCTCATGGGCCCGGTTTCCCGGTTTCTATGGTGTATGTACTCCCCAGCTGGATGGGACGCCAGTCCATCGCAGCGTTACTCATTTTTGCCAGCTGAGTGGACTGGAGCAATGTGAAATGAAGAGTTTTACTCAAGAACACAACACGTCGCCCAGTCCAGGAATCAAAACCACAATCTTACGATCATGGTGCTGACACCCTAACCACTAAGCCACGCGCTTCCACATGTATCTTTGTATACATACCTAATTTGCTCAGTTGTTTTCTTCAAAGTTTTGCCCTGTATTTTTTCTAAATTTAACACCATACATTATATACAAACACTGAAGTTTTATTTAGGAAAAGACTATTTTATAGTTTAATTGCTATTTCCTGCTTTCAATACACAATTCATAGTAGGAGTGTGTGCCATGTATTCAACTTAATACATGTATTGCCTTGTAGTGGCCATCTGGTTCACCAGTCTTCAGTCAAATCATCCAATCCATACTAGCATGGAAAGCAATGGTTAAATGCTGATGATATATATATACATACATACACATACATATGTATGTGTGTACTCATGTTTTAACATCACATGATGGTTGTAAATGAGCATCACTGTCATACAAGTGATGTTGTTTGTTTCCAGTCTTCTGTGGGAAATGTCTGATGATGGGTAAATATCACCTTGATTGGAAATAAGTGAGGGAAGTGGATTAACCCTTTGGTGTTCAAATTTCTGTATTAAATGTAATACTTTTTCACTCAAATTGTTTTGAATTAGTCATGCATTATGTTATAGCTTTGAGGTTTCAATGATGTGATTGTTTATTTTTAGAATGTCACTGTAGGTTAGGTGTGAGAGGCTAGATATGGCCAGTTTGAATATAAAACATGTAGAATATTTAGGCCGGATATGGCCGGTTTAAACACTAAAGAGTTAAAGATGATAAGAAGGCAGGTCTTGACTATTTTACCACGAACTAGTATCGCTCTTTGGTGACAGCCACTTCGCTAGTGTTTGGGCAATTGTGGTATATTCTCAAACAACTATCTACTATTCTGGCATTCCACCTTCTCATCATATTTTTGTTAGTGTCCAGTCACTATTCTCTCAAATGGATTTTGGTAGAATTGATAGAGCAGCGAGCTACACTTCTTTGTGTCCCAACAGAATTAATTTTGCCTTTTACCCTCTGTCGGGGTTGATGAATCATCATCATCATTTAGCGTCCGCTTTCCATGCTAGCATGGGTTGGATGGTTCAACTGGGGTCTGGGAAGCCAGAAGGCTGCACCAGGCCCAGTCTGATCTGGCAATGTTTCTACGGCTGGATGCCCTTCCTAACGCCAACCACTCCGTGAGTGTAGTGGGTGCTTTTTACGTGCCACCGGCACAGGTGCCAGACGGGGCTGGCAAATTAAGAACAGGGTTCAATTAAATCAGTTTGCTTCTTCTTACCCCTAAAGTTTGAGGCTGTGTTCCTATTTGAGAAATTATTATTGTTACCTTGCTTTTTTGAGTCTAATCTGCAAACGAGATTATTTTAGCTTTTTATCTCTCTCATCATGATGAAATTAATTCTACTAAGATACTGGCATCAATGTTCATGACTTCTCTTGTCAGAACAAATTATTCAAATTAACCTTTTTTTCTTTTCTTTTCGTAGCTGAAAGCAAGAAGATCAAGAGAGTTCCGAAAGGCACATCCGCATATCAGTCTGCTTGGATCCTAGAAAGCGATGATGAACTGAACAAAGAAGATAAAAGTGAAGATGAGGGTGATGACGATGAGGATGATGACTATGATGGTGAAGATGAATACATGGAAGCCGTAATTATATCTTTTCGTTTATGTTGTAAAGTGGGTTCCTCCTACTGGTGTGATGTGTGACTGCCGTTATACTGTAGTTGCGATATCACTGTGATTTTCAGTTTTGTATAATTTAGATGACAATTTATTCACAGCACCCTGTGTGTATATATATATGTGTGTGTGTGTATATATATATATATATCAAGTAGGTACTGTAAATTTAGGGTGAATACTTGATAAGTATAAGCACCTGTATTTGCCAGATAGTGGCAGAGGTGAGAGAGAATATATCAAATAAAAGTAAAAACCCTGATGTAATAACAGATTGTTTATAAAGCTTGAAACACATGTACCGCGATATCCTTTGTGTTCTGTTTTTAATTTTATTTGATGTATATATATGTATTTTCACTGTCATACAAGCCATGTTGTTCATTTCCAGTCTTCCATGGGAAAAATGTTTCTTTACTTTGAAACAGGCGGCATTTGGCTTCAGAAAACCTGCCTCAACAAATTCCATTTGATGAATGTAAGCATGGGAATGTGGATATTAAACAGTGATGATATTGAGTGTAAGGTGTGCTCTAAGGGGTTTGGTCATTATTTCTAGGAAGTTGAGTGACCACATAGTAGTTCCTTTGTTGGTTTTTATTTTTAGTATAATATCAAGTATCAGCTGTCTCCAATTTTTTTTATTGATGATTTTTTTTATTCATATTGCTTTGTTTTGTAGATGGAAGAACTGGAGAGCAGTTCAGAAGACGAGTTTGTCTCAGATGAAGGAGAGGAAACCTATGAAGAAGTAAGGACTTTGTATTATTGTATATGGTTGTGTGGTTTGCTTCCTGACCACATATTTCTGGGTTCAGTCCCACTGTGAGGTACCTACTATATCCTTGGGTCAACCAAAGCCTTGTGAGTGGATTGGTAGACAGAAACTGAAAGAAGTGTGTTGCATATATCTATGTTTATGTTTGTGTATTTGTGTCTCCTTGGTTCGACATTACATAATAGTTATTTAAGAATGAGTGTCAGGGCATTGCATATGTGGATGATATTCTTCAGTTGTACTCATTATCTTCATGTCATGATCTATTTCATTAAGACTGAGCATAGAGAAAATAGGATTTTTTTGGTTTGAACGGCAGTTTTTTCTAGTGGTGTCATATGAAATTGTCACCCATAATTATGACCCTAGTATCGATCTATTGCATTTCAATCTGTTTTAGGGTTGGTTAGGGGTGGGGGAAGGGTATCTTTTTTCTTCACAAATGCAAATAAACCCAATCTGTTTCTTAAACGAGGGACATATTCATATGGCACAGAATGTTTTCTAACTCAGTAGATGTCATTGATTGGTTGAAATTGCAGAAATTGAAGAAAAAAAAACAACAAATATCTTACAAACTATAGAATTTTCTCAATAAAGCCAAGAGAAAAAGATGTTTTATAAACACATTCTACCAGTATACGAAGTTTAAAATTTTTTAGTTACCTAGAAATTATGTTAGAAACTGCCATTCAAACCGAAAAGATCCAGAAAATAAATTATCATCATCCTTTAACATCTGTTTTCCATGCTGGCATGGATTGGACTAGATGTGTTGTATTTATGAGACGGGTAGTTAGAATGATAATATAAATTATTTTTATCACCTTTTAGTATTTGTTCTGTTTTATTATTGATGGAATGTAAGGTGGTGAGCTGACTGAATCATTAGCATGTCAGACAAAATGCTTAGCAGTATTTCTTCCAGTTTCTTATGTCCAGAGTTCAAATCCTGCTGAGGTTGACTTTGCCTTTCATTCTTTCCGGGGTCAATAAAATACAGTACCAGCTGAGCACTGGAGTCAGTGTAATTGACTTTACATCTTCCCAGTAAGATTGCCAGCCATGTTCCCAAATTTCTAAACCTAAATGAAAGAATGTCCAAGATGCCATTTTTAACTTCAAAATTTATCCCATTGGCTAAAGTCTTAATATTTTCTATCTCTCGACAGATTGAAGTGAAGGATGAAGATGCTAAATATGATGAAACAATTGATGTAGAAGAAGAAAAAAGAATGTAAGTTTTTATGTTGCTGTTACATTTTGTAATTCTTCATTGATAAGCATTGGACAGTCTGTCTTTGATACTGTTGTTAAAGAAATAATGTGTAGTGTATTGATGGGATTAAATATTGTGATTGAAACAAGTTATAAATGACAGAAAGGGTCAGTTATCATACAAAATATTTTCTAATACTTATCCCTCCATCAATCCTCTATGACCCTAATTCAGGTGCTGTAAATTATACTTTTTGTCCTCCTACCATGTTACATTGTATCCCACTACTGTCCATTTATCATCTCCTCCTCCCTAACTTACTTCACTCACCTGCACCCTCCTCTCCCATTCTGATATTCACTGCGTACACCTCAATCCCCATCTCTATTCACCTGTCACACTCTAGTGCATTTACCTACCCACCTGAGCACTCTTTCTGTTCTTCCATCCTTATTCTCTTTCTCATATTTGGTTTTCTTTCACCAGATTGCTGAAGCTCAGAGAAGAGAGAGAGAATGAACTATTTCCTGATGAAGTTGACACTCCATTTGAAACGTGTGCAAGAACTAGGTTTGCACGGTAAGTAAAACCCTTTCTGCTGTACTTCTTTGAAGCCTTTTACTCCTGCTGGATGCCCTTCCTATCACCAATCCTTTTAGTTGCCTCTTATGACATATAGCAACACAGTGTGCCTATGTAAAACCAAGAAGCATTTCTCTCAGTGTTATTCTGCTATTAAGCATATACATGGTCAGTTTATATCATAACTTTTCTTTTTGGCTCATTTACATGTCTCGGTTAATGTAGCTGAGGTATCAGACATTGAAATGATATTTCTGATAGATTGGTGGGGTTTTATGTAGAAACAATTATCTATCATTTGCTTAAGGATTCGAAACTAAGTTATTTGCTTTAAGATAAAAAAAACTGCATTGTATCCACATTTATTTTATTTATGTGCCCTTTTCAAGCCTAACCAGGCTCATGGACCTGGTTTCCCGGTTTATATGGCGTATGTGTTCACCCAGCTGGACGGGACGCCAGTCCATCGCAACGTTACTCAAGAAACAGGAAGAGAGAGTGAGAGAAATTTGGGGCGGAAGAGTACAACAGGGGTTGCCACCACCACCTGCTGGAGCCTCGTGGAGCTTTTAGGTGTTTTTGGTTAATAAACACACACAACGCCTGTTCTGGGAATTGAAACCACGATCTGCTGACCACGAGTCCGCTGCCCTAACCACTGGGCCATTGCGCCTCTACTGTATCCACATTAGTTATACATATGTCCTAGTTTCAAGAATTGACATCATTACAAATGTTAACACTTATTATTTCCTATCTTTTTGTCTTGGAAGACTCATGTTTTTGACATCAGCAAAACAATGTCAGTTAAACCTGAAATTTTTTTTAAAACCAGAAGTATTTAAAGTATTTCCTGTTGTTTATACTACAGCTCCTGTGTACATCATCAACACACCGCCACTTCTACACCACCACCACCACCATTACAACATATCACTAACTCCTTACTGACCACGCCACTATCTACCAAGTTTTCCTCAGCAGGTTATGGGCATGACACTTCTCTGAATCTGTTGAAATAAAATATATTTATTCTTGCTTACTTTTATTACATTTTTTTTCTTGAAATAGTTATCGTGGCTTAAATAGTTTCCGAACATCTCCATGGGACCCTAAGGAAAACCTTCCCCTTGATTATGCCAGAATTTTCCAGTTTGGTAATTTCCGGCGAACAAAGAAGAGAGTCTTGAATGAGGAAATTGATGGCGCCATGGTAAGATAATTACACTTTGGGTTTTTATATTACTATAAGAAAATATAATAGTACCCCTCTATGTAAGTCTGTGTGCATGTCTTTTATGTCTGTACATCTGTTAATATATTGTCTGTATGTGTGACTGTATAATTGTACATGTGGATGTATATCTATATATATGTAAATGTGGACATACATATAGTGTATATGTATGTCCACATATACAATGTGGACATATGTATCTATATGTATATATGAAATACAGGATGTGTGGTATAAATTTGACAGTTTGTATAAAGGAAAAGAAAATACAAAATCCCATCCAAAAATAAATGTATTTTAAGAATATCAAAACACATCAATTAGATTATGGCTGGGAAATAACAGTTTACTCAAAGTAGCTGCTTTCAGCTTCTGCCATAGCCACAAGATGGTTCTTGAACCTGGCATGTGTTCCTCTCTGTATACCTGGGAAGATCTTCAAACACCTTGATCATGGCTACTAGCTTGGCTTTGGTGTTGCAGGTATAGCAGTTGGTGTGTTTCTCAACCACACTCTATGCGTAGTAATCCATGGGATTACAATCAGAGGAATTAGGAGGTCAGAAACTGGGGCTGTTTAAGTTGTAGAAATCCTCCGACAACCACTTCTGACTCTTTCCAGAAGTATGGTTAGGGGCTGAGTCCTGCTACCACATATGGTCTTCCAGCAGGAACCCTCTCCAGCCAGGATTTGACCATAATCTCGAGCAGTTTCACATAGCCATCTGAATTGAGCCTAAGGCCCTTTTCAATGATGTAGGGATGACATGATGTCATCCTCCTCACTGGGGACATGTCCAAAGATCATCACAGTTTGGGAAACTTAGTTTTCATGACGTTCATGTCATGTCTTACAGCCTTTAGAATATTCACATAACATTGAGCAGCAGTCATGATGTCAGCATTTTGATACCTGGTGCAAATCACCATGCAACAGGTAACTCCCAATATTCAGATGGTTTCCACTCCTCCATGTCAGCTAACTTTTTCTCAACTACAACTTTAATCTTTATGCTGTCCAATACTGTTGACTTGTTTACTTATACATTAACCCTTTCGTTACTGTATTTATTTTGAGATGCTCTGTGTTTCTTTCAATTGATTTTAAATATAACAAAGAATTTAGTAAAATAACTTAGTTATCATTCAGCTAGTGTTAGGAACATAAATTGTGACTAAGGTTTGGGGGAAGATTTTAATTCAAAATTTATGAAAACAAGACATTTGTACTACAGAGCCAGAGCCGGTTTCAGCCGGGTTGGTAACGAAAGGGTTAAGCTATTCCTGAACAAAAGGGAGACATGAAAAAAATTTTCAAATTTAACCTGAACACCTTGTAAGTTGTGGATGTGTGTGCCTATGTGTGTTTGTCTGGATGTTTGTCAATGGATGTTTGTAATCATATACTAAAGTAGTTTTTTTTGTTTTCTTACTGTTGTCATTGGTGTGAATGGAATGGCCTTGTACATTTGTCGGTTTTTATCTGTTGTTTTTCTCACTTAAATGTTTCTCTAATGGCTTTCTAGTTACTTATTATATTTCTTGTTAATGTATTGAAATAAACCTGACTCGGTGAAACCTAAAACAATTTTCTCAACTTTCCAGCCTGGTTGGTTCATAACAGTCCATATAAAAGATGTTCCCAGAGCTTTCATGGGTAAGTTGGTTTGAGGCAGATCATTGATACTTTGGCTGAGATCACTCTGGATTTTAGGGTACAAACTACCTGTTTTAAAACAATTTAAATTAAAACCTTCCATTAGTTTCATTTTTATCTATATTCCAAAAATGGTTAGCCCACATTACTCAGTAAGGAGCATAAGACGGGTTTCTTGGTTTCTCTGGCATATACCCTTCCTGGATGGAATGCTGGTCCATTGCAGGATTACTCAGTTTTATCATCTGAGTGAACTGGAGCAACATGTTTTGCTGAAGAACACAACACATCACTTGCTCCAGGAATCAGAACCACAATCTTAGGATCATGAATCCAACACTCTAACAACTAAGCCATGCACTTCCATATTCCAAAATAGTGACAATTATTTTATGAAATTCATTATTATCAAAATTTATTGAAACAAAAGCAATGTATTTCGAATGAAATAAATGGGTTAATTCTTCTTTTGTCTCTGTATTTCCAGTGAAATATACTGTTTATGTGTTTCCTATCAATTTTAAAGTGATTGAAGAACCAGACAATATATACACCCTTCCCCATACTAATCTACACAAAGTTGTGACAGACAAGACTTTGCAATTCAAAAAATCCTGCATCTTTTGTTTTTTGGCATAAATCGAAATCAAATTCGATGACTGGCATTTGTGCTGGTGGAGTGCTAATCGTTGCGAGAGCAGCTAACTGGCTTCCATGCCAGTGGCAAGTAAAAAGCACCATTCGAGCGTGATCGTTACCAGCGTTGCCTTACTGGCACATGAAAAAACATTCAAGCAAGATTGTTACCAGTGCCGCTGGACTGGCTCCTGTGCAGGTGGCATGTAAAAAACACCATTTGAGTGTGGCCATTGCCAGTACCGCCTGACTGGACCCCGTGCTGGTGGCATGTAAAAGTACCCACTACACTCTCGGAGTGGTTGGTGTTTGGAAGGGCATCCAGCTGTAGAAACTCTGCCAGTGGACTTTCATCTTATCACTCTCCATGTGTTCTAGCCCTTTGTTAACACCTACTGTGTTCTTTTTTTTTGTCTCATCACTGGCCATAGTCCTTTGTTTTGCCAGTCCTTCATCTTGTCATCCACCACAGGTTTCCATTCATTTTACTACCTGCCATTATCTTTTGTCTCACTGCCTACCACAATCCTGTCATCTGACATGCAGAGAAAAAAATCAGCCAATTCTTTTGGTTGTTACAGCTTGGTATCTTTATATAAAGCAGTTTAAGTGTGGACTAGGTGCATTTTATGCCATTGGCACTAGAGAAGTTGAACTCAGCATAACTAAAGAGCTTGCTATCCTTCATTGTAGTTTCCATTCTTTCATTCTTTCTTACCTGTTTCTTAATTTGAAGATCTTTGTTTTTGTGTTTGAAATTTTCTGCTTTTGATCTTTTTTAGAGTCTCACAGACCAGGGCAACCTGTGATCATGTTTGGTTTGTTACCTCACGAACAGAAAATGACCGTTATGAATTTTATTGTCCAGCGCAAGATTACTTGTGAAGAACCAGTCAAGTCAAAAGAACGACTCGTCTTTCAGGCTGGTTTCCGTCGTTTTGTTGCAGCTCCAATTTTCTCCCAGCACACAACAGGAAACAAATTTAAGGTAAATTAAGAAATAACATTTACTGTTTTAGTTGTTACTAGCACTATGACCCAGCAACGCCGAGTCATAGTGTTAGTGCATGCATATACAGCTGTGTGCGTGCTCACATACACGCAAGTACTGTCCAAAACTCCGACCAATCACATACAGCTAGCTGGAATTCAATTGGCGTATCAAGTTTCGGGCATTTTGATTGGGTTTTGGATAGAAAATTCACAATAAAGTCACTGCTATTGATTTTTTAATGGCTTTGCTGGGTGACTGGGGAAATGTAAAGATGTGCACGACCACCCTTGGACGGTTTTGAATGACCATAGAAAGTGTGAGCACTCTAACTGAAAAATTGTAGATTTGTATAAAGGACATGCACACAGACAGACATTTTGCTGTTTATATATATAGAGATTGCATTACCTCAGGTCAGCCATGATTGAGTAGTCCTGTGTCACACAAACAGATGAATGATGAAGTGCACGCCATAGTTCCATATTACTGGTTGTACCAAGTCTCCAATTATCAGTAGATCGCAGGATACCCACTGATATGCTGTTTGGATTGGCATGCAGTGTAGCAGTTACATTCTTTCTACTGTTCTGTCTATTTCTTTGTACTTGCAAATTATGTTGGTGGAAACTGTGGAGGTGAACAAAGTGAACATGGAGTTGTGATAATTGATTTGGTACTGATAGGTCACTTTTATAATGTTTGTATTTGAGAAAGGTTTGGTGGGGGGAAAAAAAAAAGAAATATAAAGAGATGTGTAGTGGTTATATATATAGTCAGTACCAGGTGTTGTTGTTGTTAAGCAACAAGACAGGTAAGGGTGATTAGGTGATGGTCTAGAGTTTAGGGGCGGGAGACCCCAGACTTTTTTTTTTAATCTAGTTTCAGCTCACAAGCTGTGGCCATGCTGGGGCACCGCCATTTAGGGGGAAAAAAAACTTTGGTTGTCTTGTTGTAATCGAGGGCTCTTCGTTGACGCCTGACAACACTGGGAGGTGACCCTCAAAGTCGCTGGAAATGGAGATCTCCAGGTCCAAATTCTTGAACGGCACCAGGCGTTGATGTGGCTGCATGTATATTACAAGAGTTCATGTAGAGATCTCTTATTATAAAAGGCAGATTTTATCTGCCTCCCTTTGGGAGTTATACAAATCTACAATATAGGATTTCTTCAATTACAATTTACCTAGCATTTTTAGAGTAGAATGCATCGGGTCATCCAGGTCCAGTTTTTAAAATTTAAACTCCAATTAAGCAAAATTTACAGAAAACTCACATTCTGGTGTGTATGTCAAATGCTTTTCTTAGTCTGGTTTACAGCACACGCAAACATACACACACATGTGCAACGAATAAAATGAAAGTAAATAGCGACAGAGTGATTTGAGGAAGACTAAACTGAAAGTATTTAAACCACTACTCAAAATAAAGAAACACAGCAAACAGAAACAATAAATACATAACGATTTACTCCTCACACAATTTCTTCAATTAGAGTGTACCCATGATTTTTCAGGGTACTTCAGTGGGTGATGCCATAAAAATTTCTTTCAATTTTACCACCAATTAAGACAAAATTCGAGAAAACTCAATATTTTAACATATCACTCCGAAAGCATTGATGTACATGGTGCGTGCGTGAGTGTGTGTGTGTGTGTCATTCCTCACACACACGCATACACATACATATACACTACATACAACTACATACACATACAACTACATACAACACGTGTGTGTTTGTTTAGTAAAAAGGCGCCAAAACACAACTCACTTATCATTCCAACACTTTGCAAAGACACACGGACGGACAGAAAAGGTAAATTGGTTTTTATTTTACTCTGTATATTTTTTATTATATAATATTATATATAGATATATGTATATATAATTGCAGTATGAAACATGTTTATGTATAAACAGACGACACTTATATATAGTTATTATAATAAGATTAATAAATGTATGCATCCGTTTAACCCTTTCGTTACCAAGCCGCCCGAATTTACCTATTCATATTTAAATGAGAATATCAGAGCAAATCTCTTAGTACATTCGTGAAAACACGTATTATACTTCGTAAACACTTCAACTACAGTTTTGTCAAAAAATCGAAGTGTAATTTTAATTCCGTGAATTATGGGAGATTTTTTTCCGAAATTTGTTTCCTTTGTGTTTTCAAAATTTGTAATTCTGACAAAAAATGGATACGAATTTCATTATATCAAGCAGCGAGTCAGAATTCGAAGGATTTTCTACTGAAGACCTTCATAAATCTAACTCTATGACTGAAAAAAAAAAGCATCTTTATATAAGAGTGAAGTTATGTGTCTGTCTCCTACGATTTAGATTCCTAACTACTCCCACATTTTGCGGTGCAGTTTAACCAAAACCGGGTATCTTATAGTCGTGATTCATATCGAGCCCTTCTGGGTATTAGCGTGCGTCTACGATGAGTCTACGATTTAAAAAAAATTTACCATCATATTTTTCCATTTTAATGCATTTTTTTTCGTTATTATATAAGGGAAGTAACTCTCTAAAAATATCTACGATGTGTCAACGATTTAAAAAAAAATTTACCTTAATTTTTAAAAAATTTTTAATGCATTTTTTTGCTATTCTTTGGCTATAACTCTCTAAAAATGCTTATATAGTTATTTCCCTTACAAACCCGAGCAACGCCGGGCGATACTGCTAGTGAAGAATAAATTCAAGACCTATATATTTACTACATAAAAATATATTATATTTACTGGTCGATGATGATACATAATCGAAATGCAAAATCTAGTGGAATGAAGTAATCTATGCAAGAAAGTTCAAAGACAGAAAATGTAAAAATAATAGCTAAGTGGTGGTTTTCAGTCCCGTGGCATAGAGAAATAGACGGACGTAGAAATGACGTGAATGGCTCTAAGTCTAATTGGCTGAGAAGCGAAGAGCTGGGTTAGCAAGCTGTTTTTATTAATGGAACGCTAGACATTCTAGAAACTTCCAAGAGAAACGCTAAACTTGTTGATTAATTAAGAATCACAGCTCCTTTGTAAAGGGAGGTTACTCTATAATCCTTTTTGCAAGGGAGATCATTCAACTGTTTCGCTACCGTTACAGCTGTGTTTGTGGAAAGTTATTCAACCTATTTTGCTGATAAGTATTGACTAACAACAAAATATAAATATTTGTCTGGAAAATAATTCAAAGAAATTTTAATTGCATCTGAATTATTTTCTGAATTAGAATGATGTTGACAAAGCAGGAGTTATCTCTTTTACTTGTTTCAGTCATTTGACGGGGGGGCCATGCTGGAGCACTGCCTTTAGTCGAGCAAATCGACCTCGGGACGTATTCTTTGTAAGCCTAGCACTTATTCTATCGGTCTCTTTTGCCGAACCGCTAAGTTACGGGGACATAAACTCACCAGCATCGGTTGTCAAGCGATATTGGGGGGACAAACACAGACACACAAACATATACACACACATACATACACATATATATATATATATATACATATGTACGACTGGTTTCTTTCAGTTTCCGTCTATCGAGTCCACTCACAAGGATTTGGTCGGCCCGAAGCTATAGTAGAAGACACTTGCCCAAGGTACCACGCAGTGGGACTGAACCCAGAACCATGTGGTTGGTAAGCAAGCTACTTACCACACAGCCACTTCTATGCCTCATCATTTTCTGTGATATTGTACTTGATTAACCGCAAGAATTCTCACCATTTTTTGTTAGCAAAATTCAGTCCCATGAAATAAGAAAAATAAAAAAGCAATGGAAATTTAATCTATGGGGAGGTCACAGCTTGAAGCGCAAGATATTTTCTTATTAATCTTTTCACTCCTAGTAAATTCTGGTGTTGATTTTTTGTTTTACAGTTTGAAAGATTTTTACCCCACAAAACTTCAACTGTTGCCACAATGTTTGCTCCTGTAACATTTCCACCTGCTACAGTTTTAGTTTTTAAACAGTCTCCATCGGGTGAGTAGGACTAATTTAATTTTTTCTATCATTTAGCACAGTGGTTCTCAACCATTTTTTCATGTGAATCCCTTTGATTCTTGTTCTAATTGTTGGGCCTCCAAAGTTATTCAATGTTTAAAAATCCTATTATATTCTTTAATTACATATTATTAGTAATTGTATAAAAAATTGTTTAAATACTTTGTGTATTACTCTTTTACTTGTTTCAGTCATTTGACTGGCCATGCTGGAGCACTGCCTTTAGTCGAGCAAATCAACCCCAGGACTTATTCTTTGGAAGCCTAGTACTTATTCTATTGGTCTCTTTTGCTGAACCGCTAAGTTACGGAGACGTAAACACACCAGCATTGGTTGTCCAGCGATGTTGGGGTATAGACACATAAACACACACACATATATATATATATATATATTATATACGACGGGCTTCTTTCAGTTTCCGTCTACCAAATCCACTCACAAGGCTTTGGTCGGCCCGAGGCTTTAGTAGAAGGCACTTGCCCAAGGTGCCACGCAGTGGGAATGAACCTGGAACCATGTGGTTGGTAAGCAAGCTACTTTATTTCATCAAATTTGCCATAAAGGCAGTACGTAGAGTAAGGTAGCTTGCGGGCTGGACACGGACATTAATGAGGTGAATGTACCACACAGGTAATCCTACGCCTAACCTTAATAGAAATGTAAACAATTTATTGCACATAAATTACAACAGCAAAACCTTTTATGGACCCCAGTTGAGAACTAGAACTACTAATTTAGCAGCACCCAGAGTCCTGCCCCTTAGCAGTGCTTTACTAAATATGCTCTTAATTGGATCATATTTCCTCCTCTGAACAATAGCATGTTGTTTACTGCACTGTGTACTCCAGAACATCAACTACATTTAGTTTACAGGGTACACTAGAATTATAAAGCATATATACTGCAGTAAGTACCTCAGAATATTACATTGCCAATATTTACTGTACCATGTACCTCAGGAAATTACCAGAATCTACTATATTGTGCATTTTTATATGTGCAGGCATGGCTATATGGTTAAGAAACTTGTTCCCCATCCACATCCATGTGGTCGTAAGTTCAGTCTCACTGTGTGGCATTTTGGGCAAGTGTCTTCTACTATGGCCCCGGGCCAACCAAAACCTTGAGTAGGTTTGATATTGTGTATTCAAGGATTGGGCTGAGTGATTAATAGGATATTGTCATGATGGGACGGTAGAAGATGTTCTTCCACCAAAATTTACTGTATTGTTTAGCTCCCTACAGTTATTAAAGGGAGCTTATTTGCTATTCAAATGCCACAAACAAAACAACTTATAGTAAGGCTGAAAAATAATGGTGGTTTGGTTCTGTTGCAATGGGTCCTGATGGTTTGCTTCTATTGTTGGTGCTGTTGTAAGGGACCAGTGTTTGAGGGTGTCTGCAATTAGGAAATAATACTTCAGATTGATGTGAGAGGAAAATTATGGAGCAGAAGATATATTGCTGATGGTCAATAGCTCAATGGTTAGTAGTTGATTAATGCAATAGTAGATTATGGTTTGGTGTGATTAACTAGTTAAGGTAAATATAATAGGTAGAGACATCAAACCTTTTAGTTTAGCATGAACAAAATGTGTTGAATCAGTCATTTATAACTTATTAAAGTAAGAGAGACAGAAATTAATAAAGCTAAGCAGCTATTTCTTATTTCTTTACTGCCCAGAAGGGGCTACACACAGAGGGGACAAACAAGGACAGACAAACGGATTAAGTCAATTATATCGACCCCAGTACGTAACTGGTACTTATTTAATCAACCCCGAAAGGATGAAAGGCAAAGTCGACCTCGGCGGAATTTAAACTCAGAATGCAGTGGCGGACAAAATACCACAGCAGCTACTTCTGTCATCATAACTGTTGTTGATATGTAATCTCAGCTGTACCAACATGATGACAATCAGTGTAATGTTTGTACACAAGCTATGTCTGGCTTTGTGATATTTACTGGGGACTTCACATGTCTAATTTTTTCAGAGATTGATTGAATAGGTACCAAACTTTAAAAAGTAAGTACTGGGGTTGATTCGTTCAACTACCATTCTTCACAGTGGTGTCTCAACATGGCCACAGTCTAACGATTGAAACAAATAAAAGATAAAAGTCAGAGGCCACAATGTCAATTAGTTTTAGTAATGCTTGGTGAGATATAGATGTTAATACATACTATATCCTGTTTTGTCTATTTTTCTGTCTAGTTAGCAGTGAAGCTGTTCTTTCTATCTGAAGTTGTGTAATCTTATGTGGAAACTGTCTTGATAGCTTTAGTCGCCTCTTGAAATTTTTTTTAGCTAGGACTATCAGATTTTCATTTGGTGAATTTCTGTGGTATCTGCAGAGTGTCCTTGCTTGATAACTCCTTTGATTTTTGAAAATTTCAGGAGAAACTTTATTTCTTTGTTGTTCCCACCATCCAGAACATTCTGTAGACGAATCAATCACAAGTAGAATATCAAAGTAAAGCAAAACCCTTCTTTATTTTCTAGGTGATCATGACCTGATAGCTACAGGGACAGTAATGTCAGCTGATCCTAACCGAATTATTACCAAACGTATAGTACTTAGTGGGCATCCATTCAAGATAAACAAAAAGGCAGCTGTGGTCCGCTACATGTTCTTTAACAGAGGTAAGGTTTCAAGTTGTTTTTAATCCTTTCGTTACCAACCTGGCTGAAACCGGCTCTGGATCTGAGTACAAATGTCTTATTTTCATAAGTTTTGAATTAAAATCTTCCACTAAACCTTAGTAACAATTTATGTTACTAACATTAGCTGAATGATAACTCAGTTATTTGGATAAATTCTTTATGTCTAAAATAATTGAAAGAAACACAGAACATCATCATCATCATTTAGCGTCCGCTTTCCATGCTAGCATGGGTTGGACGGTTCAACTGGGGTTTGTGAAGCTGGAAGGCTTCGTCAGATATGGCAGTGTTTCTACGGCTGGATGCCCTTCCTAACGCCAACCACTCCGTGAGTGTAGTGGGTGCTTTTTACGTGCCACCCGTACAGGTGCCAGACAGAGCTGGCAAACGGCCACGAACGGATGGTGCTTTTACGTGTCACTGGCACGGGGCCAGGCGATGCTGGCAACAGACACGAACGGATGGTGCTTTTACGTGCCACCGACACGGGGGCCAGACAGAGTTGGCAAACGGCCACGAACGGATGGTGCTTTTACGTGTCACCGGCACGGGGGCCAGGCGAGGCTGGCAACGGACACGAACGGATGGTGCTTTTATGTGCCACCGACACGGGGCCAGACAGAGCTGGCAAACGGCCACAAACGGATGGTGCTTTTACGTGTCACCGGCACGGGGGCCAGGCGAGGCTGGCAACGGACACGAACGGATGGTGCTTTTACGTGTCACCGGCATGGGGGCCAGGCGAGGCTGGCAACGGACACGAACGGATGGTGCTTTTACGTGCAACCGACACGGGGCCAGACAGAGCTGGCAAACAGCCACGAATGGATGGTGCTTTTATGTGTTACCGGCACGGGGGCCAGGCGAGGCTGGCAACGGACACAAACGGATGGTGCTTTTACGTGCCACCGACACGGGGGCCAGACAGAGTTGGCAAACGGATGGTGCTTTTATGTGTCACCGGCATGGGGCCAGGCGAGGCTGGCAACGGACACGAATGGATGGTGCTTTTACGTACCACCGACACGGGGGCCAGCCAGAGCTGGCAAACGGCCACGAACGAATGGTGCTTTTATGTGTCACCAACACGGGGGCCAGGCGAGGCTGGCAGCGGACACGAACGGATGGTTCACTTAACCACAGCTGCAATTCCCACTGATGTTGATCGACCTCAATTTTGGTTCTGCTTTCTGATATATGATTTGATTTGGTTTGATTTTGATTGTTCTCACTGGTCTTGCCGGGTCTTCTCGCGCACAGCATACTTCCATAGGTCTCGGTCTCTGGTCATTTCCTTGGTGAGACCTAAAGTTCGAAGGTCGTGCTTCACCACCTCGACCCAGGTTTTCCTGGGTCTACCTCTTCCACAGGTCCCCTCAACTGCCAGGGTGTGGCACTTTTTCACACACCTATCTTCATCCATTCTCTCCACATGACCATACCAGCGCAATCGTCTCTCTTGCACACAACATCTGATGCTTCTTAGGTCCAACTTTTCTCTCAAGGTACTTACACTCTGTCGACTATGAACACTGACATTACACATCCAACGGAGCATACTAGCTTCATTTCTTGCGAGCTTACGTAAATCCTCAGAGGTCACAGCCCAAGTTTCACTACCATGTAGCATGGCTGTACGTACACATGCATCATACAGTCTGCCTTTTACTTTGAGCGAGAGGCCTTTTGTCACCAGCAGGGGTAAGAGCTCTCTAAACTTTGCCCAGGCTATTCTTACTCTAGCAGTTACACTTTCAGCACACCCGCCCCCACTACTGACTTGGTCACCTAGGTAGCGGAAGCTATCAACTACTTCTAGTTTTTCTCCCTGAAACGTGATAGAAGTTGGTCTCTGCATATTTTCAGAGTTTATTGCTCCTGAGCATCTGCCACAGATAAAAACTATTTTCCTAGTTAGTCTTCCTTTGACATTACTACATCTCTTATGTGTCCATAGCTTACATTTGGTGCATAGCTTACGTTTGGTGCATCTCAAAATAAATACAGTTAATTTGTCATCATCATCAAACGTCCGTTTTCCATGCTGGCATGGGTTAGGCTGTTTGACAGAAGCTGATCAGCTGAAGGGTTCTTCAGGATCCATGTCTGTTTTGGCATGTAATTTTGAAGGTTTTAAGCTCTACTATCTCAAAAGTGGGTGTCAGCATGTAACATTGTGTTAGTGTGCAAGTACGTTGTGTGTGTGTGTGTGTGTTATGTATTTTATGGGAATACGAGCAAAAGGAAATTTTCCCAAAACAACTTGTCTGACTGTCCCATAGGCCTCCCCATTGAGAAACACTGATTTAACCTAAATTTGAGACACCAGCAAAAGAAGAAATAAAGATAGACTTTTTTCTATTCCAAAGAAAAACGATTTTATTCACTTAATTGATTGCATTCTCACCTGGAATCGATTTTTGTAATTTTTTCAAGACTTATACATGCCCTGATACCGTCAGTATCTACTTATCAAATTTGAGCACAATCGGATGGAGGATGCCTGAGATCCTAGAAGACACACACACAGACAGACAGAACGGATTTTATATAATTGATGTGTGACAGTGTAGGTGTGTGTGTGTGTGTGTTGTATTGGTGTTGATTGTGTTAGTGTTCTGTGTACGAGAATGTGTGGCGTTTTCTGGTTATCTGTGGATGTGGCGTATTTGTATGTGAGTGTGGGTAGTGTTTGTGTGTATGTTTTAACTGTTTTACACTAATTTTTCTAACCTAAAATATATGGGATGGATTTTGCAGCAGATTTCTGTTATTTGCATACGAATTATTGAAAAAGTATTTTTAAAGCTGGCTTTTTACCTTTCTTACTTCTGACCAAAGCACCATATTCTCTCATAAAGCTTTGGTCAGTCGAGGACTAAAGTAGAAGAATTGTTCAATATGCCATGCAATGGGACTGAACCCAAAACCACGTGTTTGTGAAACCAACTTCAACCTCACAGGCATGCCTACATTTCAAACGCGTACAGAGTAATGTCCCTTATCATAAAACTTGTGGAACTAGGGCAACATTTACTCTCAGAAGTGTTCTATGATGATTTCTTGATATTTTTGTCTCCCTCCATCTCTTGTTGGATTCAGTTTCTTTTGTTATGCCTTTGTATATGCGTGGCTTAGTGGTTAGGGCATTCAGCTCACGATTGTAAGGTCGTGAGTTCGATTCCCGGCGATGCGTTGTGCCCTTGAGCAAGACACTTTATTTCACGTTGCTTCAGTCCACTTAGCTGGCAAGAATAAGTTGTACCTGTATTTCAAAGGGCTGGCCTTGTCACACTTTGTGTCACGCTGAATCTCCCTGAGAACTACGTTAGGGGTACACATGTCTGTGGATTGCTCAGTCACTTGCATGTTAATTTCATGAGCAGGCTGTTCCATTGATCGTGTCAGCTGGGACCCTTGTTGTCGTAACTGATGAAGTGCTCCTTTTTTTTATATATATATATATATGTGTGTGTGTGTGTATATATATATATATATATATATACTTCTGTGTGTGTGTGTGTGTGTGTGTATATATATATATATATATATACTTCTGTGTGTGTGTGTGTGTGTCTGTTGAGTGCAAGCATGGATGTGTGGTTAAGTAGGTTGCTTGGTCAAGTGTCTGCTCTCATAGCTTTGTGTAGATCAATACCTTTGTAAGTGGAAACTAAATGGAAGCCTATTGGTGTGTTCTTGGTTATGGTTGGGAGACCTAATTCATTGTCTAGTTTAACACCATCATATGGCACTTGGGTTCCTTCACGGGAGTTTACATTGTTGTAAGCATTTGAACAAAGTTTCCAATTTGAGGTTAACTTCTTTCTTATAAGTCTTAGAAACCCTGAAAAGGGTCACAGACGTTGGCCTGTCTCCGAATTAAACCATTATGTACACTCTCTCCAACCATTTTGGTAGATTATCAATCAACATATCTTTGGTCGAAAAAATTTTCGGCAAATACATTCACTGCAAACATGAAACCTATGTTCCTAGCATTTTTGACTTCCCTGTCAAGAATTTTATTTCTGCCTCTCAGTGTCAAATACTTGCGTTTCCAGTCCATTATTATTCTTAATGTGTGGTTCAAAATATTGAGTTCAACCACGCTGCATGGTACATTTAGCAAGTGTCTTCTACAATAACCCTGGTCTGACCAAAGCCTTCTGAGGGTATTTGGTAGACAGAAATTGAATGAAGCCCCAAGGCAGCAAGCTGGCAGAAATGTTAGCAGCATTTTATCTGCTATTGCATTCTGGATTTAAATTCTGCCGAGGTCTACTTTGCCTTTCATCCTTTCGGGGTCGATAAATTAAGTACCAGTCGTGCACTGGGGTCGATGTAATCGACTTAACCCCTTTGTCTGTCCTTGTTTGTCCTCTCTGTCTAGTCCCCTGTGGGCAATAAAGAAATAAGAAATTGAATGAAGCCACACTCCTCTCACACACACTCTCTCTCTCTCTCTCTCTCTCTATATATATATATATATATATATATATATATATATATATATATACACATACACACACACACACACACACACACATACACATGCCTCAATTCCATCTGCCCCATGCAAATTGATGAGATATATATCTAAATAATCTTTTTTTTTCAGGATTATATTTTATTACTAACCATCCAGACACTTATTAAAATGTTCTCTTTTTACAGAGGATGTTAACTGGTTTAAACCTGTTGAACTGAAATCAAAATGGGGTCGCAGAGGTCACATAAAAGAAGCTTTAGGTGAGTTCTTTGAGTTTTCGGAAATTGCTTTCCTATATTATATTTTTCTCTGAATATAAGAACCTGTCTCTCTCCTCCTTACTGTATCTGACAGTGTTCTATTTACTCTGTCCTACTGACTTTTATTGTCTGTCTCTTTCTCTCATTTGTCCTGCTTCTTATTTACTTATCTGTCTTACTTTCTCCATAGTATTCTATCTAATGTCTGTCTGTTCTCTCTATCCCCACATAAATGTTGATAAATATTACCTCTTTGTATTAATTACTGCCGCTATCACTAATTTTCAACATGTTCTTTCTGTTTATTAATGATCAATATTGATCTTATTTCTGTCCAGGTACACATGGTCACATGAAATGTATATTTGATAACCAGCTGAAATCTCAGGACACAATCCTCTTGAACCTGTACAAAAGAATTTTTCCTAAGTGGACATACAGTCCCCGTGTATTTAACCCATCTCTAACAGTTATGGAACAGATTAATGAAGATATGGAAAACTGAAAATCTTGTTGCATTAAATTATAATTATCAGAAAATAAAATCATCTAAAGATAACTTGTTACTGGTGTTGTCAATAGCCCTGATTGAGTGGACCTAAATGGTCAGTGGCATTTCTCTTTTGACCATGTTTTCTCTTGCTCCTATTTTCTCTCATTGTTTTATGTAGTTTTGCAAGCTGTCTGTTGATCTCACTAATGCCAGTACACACTGTTAAAGTTAGGAAGGACACACACCTGTAGAAATCATGTAAACTGGAGCAAAATGCAGCCTGTGCATCCATTGGTTCCTGTGAGACTTTTCAACTCATACCAGCATGGAACATCATCATCATCATCATCGTTTAACGTCCGTTCTCCATGCTAGCATGGGTTGGACTGTTCGACCGGGATCTGGGAAGCCAGAAGGCTGCGCCAGGCTCTGGTCTTATCTGGCAATGTTTCTACAGCTGGATGCCCTTCCTAACGCCAACCACTCTGTGAGTGTAGTGGGTGCTTTTTACGTGCCACCTGCACTGGTGCCAGGCGAGGCTGGCATTGGCCACGGTCGGATTGGTGCATTTTACGTGCCACCTGCACTAAAATGATGGAGGTCTTAACCATTTAGTATTTAAACCTGCTATGTCTGGCCCAAATATTCTACCAGTTTTACATTCAAACTGGATTATCTAGCCTCTCATGTCTACCCTACATTGACATTCTAAAAATAAATAATTAGATCATTGAAATCTCAAAGTTATGATATAATGCATGGTTAATTCAATATGAATAAATAAACATTACATTAAACAGGATAATTCGACCATTTGAGCGTGGCCGTTGCCAGTACCGCCTGACTGGCCCTCGTGCTGGTGACACGTAAAAGCACCCCCTACACTCTTGGAGTGGTTGGCGTTAGGAAGGGCATCCAGCTGTAGAAACTCTGCCAGATCAGATTAGAGCCTGGTGCAGCCATCTGGTTCACCAGTCCTCAGTCAAATCATCCAACCCATGCTAGCATGGAAAGCGGACGTTAAACGATGATGATGATGAATCAAATGGAAATTGTAGTTGTGGCCGATGCCAGTGCCCCCTGACTGGCCCTCGTGCTGGTGGCATGCAATAAGCACCATTCATGTGTAGGTGTTGCCAGTGCCACCTGACTGGCTCCCTGTGCCAGTGACACGTAAAAAGGTGACTAGCAAATGATGTTGAAAAACCTAAGAGAGGCTTGGGGGGGGGGAAGGATTGCAGTAGATATGTGAGGGCATTGAGGGTAAGAGCAGGAAAGTGAAGGGTTAATTATGGAGAACAGCACAGGGAGAGGAAGGTGCAAATAGGAGGTGAGTTGTGGGGCCAGTAAGCAGGATGATATAGTGGGAAATGGAAGCTCTCAGGGGAAAGGGAAGTGATGGATCTGATGGGAGTAAGTGTGACAAGGCAGAGGGAATGGGAGTGGAGCTGAGCCCCTCAGGGACTTAGGATAATAACTCTTTTACTTGTTTCAGTCATTTGACTGCGGCCCTGCTGGAGCACCGCCTTTTAGTCGAGCAAATCGACCCTGGGACTTATTCTTTGTAAGCCCAGTACTTATTCTATCGATCTATTTTGCCGAACCGCTAGTGACGGGGACGTAAACACACCAGCATCGGTTGTCAAGCAATGCTAGGGGGACAAACACAAACACATACACACACACATATATATATACATATATACGACAGGCTTCTTTCAGTTTCCGTCTACCAAATCCACTCACAAGGCATTGGTCGGCCCGGGGCTATAGCAGAAGACACTTGCCCAAGATGCCACGCAGTGGGACTGAACCCGGAACCATGTGGTAGGTTAGCAAGCTGAGTACTATTCTATTAAAAAACAGGAGACAATCATCAACAATTGATTAAACTGTTTCAGTTCTAGGTGACTTGTTCATGTCTTGGGGTTCTCCATTGCCAGTTATAGAAATAATGCTTAGAAGCCTCGCTAACTGTGGCGAAAATTTCATGTGAGTGGTGTTAAGCATGAAACAGTGTCAACTTGTCCAGTCTTCTCTACTGAGGTGTACTTTAAGGTAAAATTGTGGCTAAGAAGTATTGCGATCCAGCGTTGTAACTGAGTCACTGTATAGACGAAATGCTTTTCTCTTCTGGAACCAAAATCGCAAGTAGTGGCTTGTGGTCCGTTATTCTCGTCAGCTATCGACCACAGCTTTAGCTGGTAAGTAGAAACAAAATTCTTGACCAAGACAAAAAATTTCGGGGTGCGTGGTTTAAGATCAATTTAGCTGTTATTTTTAGCACATGTCATGACCATCTCAGTGACTAAAAAAAAAAAAACGGAGTGAATACATTTGGTTGTTTTAAATATCCAATATGTATTTATTGTGATAAACAGTACATTACAAATGAAATAATTTTCAAAATAACCTTATAGTACAAACTTACAAGATTTGGTAAAATCTCTAATTTAACACCCGGTCACCAAAGTGTAAATATGTGTAAAACAATGTGTAGTAAACGAATATGAAAAAATTGCGCCGACGAAAACCTAACTTTAACATCTGGTCACAAAAATGACACCCCCACCCCAAAAAAAACGAAATAGGTGTAAAACAATGTTTAAAAATAATCTTTATATATAAAAATGAAGTTGTGTGAGTGTCTGTCTCCTACGATTTAGATTCCTAACTACTCCCACATTTTGCGGTGCAGTTTAACCAAAAGCGGGTATCTTATAGTCGTGATTCATATCGAGCCCTTCTGGGTGTTAGCGCGCGTCTACGATGAATCTACGATTAAAAAAAAAAATTACCATAATTTTTTTCCATTTTAATGCATTTTTTTCGTTATTATATAAGGGAAGTAACTCTCTAAAAATGTCTACGATGAGTCAACGATTAAAAAAAAAAATTGCCATAATTTTTTTTCCATTTTTAATGCATTTTTTTGGCTATAACTCTCTAAAAATGCTTATATAGTTATTTCCCTTACAAACCCGAGCAACGCCGGGCGATACTGCTAGTTATATATAAAAAAAATTACGCCGACGAATTCACATCGGCAATTTTCCGAGTCCTCTCCCGCATCCTCGTTCGTCAGCGCGCATTTTTTTTCATATTCGTTTACTACGCTGTTTTACACATATTACACTTTTTTTAAAAATTTTTGTGACTGGATGTTAAAAAGATTAACCAAAGGTTTATCTAAAAACAAAATAGCACATAACAAATTAAATATTTTTCAAAAAACAAATATCTTGTTCACCAGTTCATTGAAAAAAAGTTTGAAATGCATTCGAGTAATTTCTGGAACAAATTGTCCTTAGATGACATATGAGGTTTCGGCAGTTACCGAACGGATGTGTCTCTTTTTGAGCTCGTAAGTTTTGGTATTTTGTTTTTGGACATTTGTCGTCATTTTAATTGAACCTGTTTGGCGGGGGTAGTTTTTTTTTACTATACAAATACACAAAATACACAAATTAAGATTGAAAATTCGCTCGCAAAGGGGTAAACTTGGGATCTTTTCGGTTTGAACGGCAGTTTTTTCTAGCGGTGTCATATGAAATTGTCACCCATAATTATGACCCTGGAATCGATCTATTGCATTTCAATCTCTTTTAGGGTTAGGGGTGGGGAGAAGGGTATCTTTTTTTCTTCAGAAATGTAAATAAACCCAATCTGTTTCTTAAACGAGGAACATATTCATACGGCACAGAATGTTTTTTTTACCTCAATAGACGTCAGTGATTGGTTGAAATTGCAGAAATTGAAGAAAAAAACCCAACAAATATCTTACAAACTATAGAATTTTCTCAATAAAGCCAAGAGAAAAATATGTTTTATAAACACATTCTACCAGTATACAAAGTTTAAAATTTTTTAGTTACCTAGAAATTATGTTAGAAACTGCCGTTCAAACCGAAAAGATCCCAAGTTTACCCCTTTGCGAGCGAATTTTCAATCTTAATTTGTGTATTTTTTCAACACTCATTTGTTTATTTTCAATCATGGCCTCCAGCTTTTGAGAGGACAACCGCCACTCCAAGTCGAGGTGGACGAAGAAATGTTTTCTCTCCCACTTTTGTGAACAAAACGAAAGCACTGAAATTAAAGAATAAATACCAACACCACCACAATTATCAACACTAATGAAATACATGGAAAACCTGGAAAAACACAAGAACAATAAAAGCTACAGTTGCAGCTTCGCATCCGCTGCAAAAGTTAACCAAGAGACACTAAACGTAAGAGTCAAGGATTTAAAAAGTTCAACGAGTGGCTGTGTGGTAAGTAGCTTGCTTACCAACCACATGGTTCCGGGTTCAGTCCCACTGCGTGGCACCTTCGGCAAGTGTTTTCTACTATAGCCTCGGGCCGACCAAAGATTTGTGAGTGGATTTGGTAGATGGAAACTGAAAGAAGCCCGTCGTATATATGTGTGTGTGTATATATATATATATATGTATGTGTGTATACGTTTGTGTGTCTGTCCCCCCACATCGTTTAACAACCGATGCTGGTGTGTTTACATCCCCGTAACTTAGCGGTTCGGCCAAAGAGACCGATAGAATAAGTACTAACTAGTCTTACAAAGAATAAGTCCTGGGGTCGATTTACTCGACTAAAGGCGGTGCTCCAGCATGGCCACGGTCAAATGACTGAAACAAGTAAAAAAAAAATCTAATACAAAGAAATGGCATAAATGTATTATTTATTGCGAAATTACACAACACACAGCTAAAAAAAACTATCATCTACAAAACTGTCCTTAAAACAGAAAAATAGAGGAATCAAAAGAACAAAGAGAAGTGTTTACACGCAATTTAGAATAGAATCACGTATTCCTGCGATCGACTAATTTTAGTCTCGAACGATTGATTGTTGAGCATTTTGTTGAAGGCTTCTGCCCAGGTACTCTCTTTTACTTGTTTCAGTCATTTGACTGTGGCCATGCTGGAGCACCGCCTTTAGTCGAGCAAATCGACCCCAGGACTTATTCTTTGCAAGCCGAGTACTTATTCTATCGGTCTCTTTTGCCGAACCGCTAAGTTACGGGGACGTAAACACACCACTGAACTCGGAGCCATGTGGTTGGTAAGCAAGCTACTTACCACACAGCCACTCCTGCGCGTGTACGTTGAACTGCTGAAATTGTTAAGATTATTGTAAATGTGTTGCTGGCTTACCAAAAACACACAGCTTGTGCAGCAGGCGTGTGGGTTTTGTTGTCTTTTCCCCCGTTTGAAGTGGATAACAATATGCCTGAAATAGCTGTAGATGAAGGACGAGCAGGAAGCTACGCTTCGGTAGCTGGAAAATCCCAGGACCGTCAATCTTAACTGAATGACGGAGCAGGTCCTTCGCACATATTTCCCGAACATAGTTAGGATCTTTTCGGTTTGACCGGCAGTTTTTAAAAATAATTTCCACGTAACTAAACACTTTTAAACTTCGTATACTGGTAGAATGTGTTTATAAAAGATCTTTTTCTCTTGGCTTTATTGAGAAAATTCTATAGTTTGTAAGATATTTGTTGTTTTTTTTCTTCAATTTCTGCAATTTCAACCAATCACTGACGTCCATTGAGGTAAACAACATTCTGTGCCGTATGAATATGTCCCTCGTTTAAGAAACAGATTGGGTTTATATACACTTCTGAAGAAAAAAAGATACCCTTCCCCCACCCCTAACCCTAACCCTAAAATAGATTGAAATGCAATAGATCGATACTAGGTTCATAATATGACACCGCTAGAAAAAACTGCCGTTCAAACCGAAAAGATCCCATAGTTATAATCAACAGCTGTGCAATGGCTCATCCCCAGTTCTACACAAAATCGGACTGAAGTCAATTCCTTGGCTCATGAGTAAAAGAAAAAAACATACAACAGTCATAAATCTTTGGCAAGCGTTCATCGTTATTCAATATTAGATATCGGTGCATGAAGCTATTTTTATGATGAAGTTGAAGACTACATCATTTACGCAGGTAACCACTCTTGAAAGAGGAAATGTTCCACTTTTCAAACCACATATTTTTCCTCACCGACACGTTTGAGGGAGCACCGTCGGTAGAGGTGTTCACCACGATATTGTTTGTTCATAAAATGTTTTTTTTTGTTTTGGTATAATTTTCTTTTGGGGACAACACCCTTCTCTTGTAAGTAAGAAACCGCATCCTCCTCTGTTTTAAGGGTCTATATCATATACACAAGGTCCTACGAGCTGGCTGCCATATAAAAAAAAAACAGCAGAAAAAACAAACAAAATATTCAAAAACAGCAACAGATGGGTACAGACAACATAAAATCTTTCGAACAGATGGGTAAATTTTCCCGCATAGAATATATTTGTCAACACGTGTTTTCTCGCAGACAGAGTTCTCATGTTTGGCTTGTTACTATGGAAACTTGCAAGAAGGTGTCTGTGGCTTACGATTGGCTAAAATTACCCCAAATTTTCAAACTTTAAAAGTTCTTTGATTTATGGCGAAATTGAATTTCATGTCAATGATTAGCATACAAAACTACATCATTGCACTAAATATAAGGTCAATTGATACAGAAATTGAAGAAATTGAAAAGTGGCTGTCAAACAGAAAAGATCCGCACTTTGTATGGTCCAACTTCCTTACTGGGCATTGGTTTTCTTGTGTCCATGTCGTTTGAACACTAAGCACTTGTGGTTTTTGTAGGACACTACCCTACATGAAGCGAGTCATCGCACAGCCAGCAGACCGATGGTGGTGTCGATTCCTCAGCGTCTGCAAAGGATGGAGACTGCTTGGAAGTCATCATGGCAATATTAAGAGGTGAGGATAGAGGGTAAGTCCCCCAATAAATTACTCGTAGATATGTTGTGCTTGAGGTTTAGAAGGCATTGGCACTCGTATGATTGTTTGCAGCATAGTGTCTGGAGTTGTTTAATTTTGCTCAATGATCTAGTTCGCACATCACTGTCTGTATGTGACTGTAAGCAGCAAATAAAAGTTAAGTATTTGAAATGGTTTTCTATCATGGCTGATAACTTTAACTATTCGTTTTCAAGAGTGACTACCTGCGTAAGTGATGTAGTCTTCAACTTCATTTTAAAAACAGCTTCATGCACCGATATCTAATATTGAATAACGATGAACGCTTGCCAAAGATTTATGACTGTTGTATGGCCGAAATTTTGGTCGATTAGATTGATACCAGTACGCAACTGGTAGTTAATTGATCGACCCCGAAAGGATGAAAGGCAAAGTCGACCTCGACGGAATTTGAACTCAGTAAGAAAAGACAGACGAAATACTGCTAAGCATTTCGCCCGGTGTGCTAACGTTTCTTATTTCTTTATTGCCCATAAGGGGATAAATAAACATAGAGGGGACAAACAATGACAGACAAACGGATTAAGTCGATTATATCGATCCCTAGGGCGTAATTTATCGACCCCGAAAGGATGAAAGGCAAAGTCGACCTCGGTGGAATTTGAACTCAAAACGTAACGGCAGACGAAATACCTATTTCTTTACTACCCACAAGGGGCTAAACATAGAGAGGACAAACAAGGACAGACAAATGGATTAAGTCGATTACATGGACCCCAGTGTGTAACTGGTACTTAATTTATCGACCCTGAAAGGATGAAAGGCAAAGTCGACCTCGGCGGAATTTGAGCTCAGAACGCAACGGCAGACGAAATACCTCAACGTATTTCGCCCGTCGTGCTAACGTTTCTGCCAGTTCGCCGCCTTTGGCAGGATAAAAATTGTAATATTTTGTGTGGTCTATTGTACTGAGTTTCATCAAGAGAAGCCTGACCCGACATGCACCTTCCCTGTGCTTCAGTTCTGTTTTAATACCTTCGTATCAAGTGACAGAAAACATGCCTGCATCAGGGCAATAATAGAACTCCGTGATGCTGTTTATAATTATGACTCGACTTGATGACCGGACTGTCACTTGCTTGGTCAATGCCTCGATCAGTCACATTTGAGCAGTTTTGAAGTGGAACTCTTTCTGCTTCAAAACTGCTCCCAGTTGTTCAGTAGTCATCGACAGGTTTTGAATAATTTTGCCTTCGGTAAGTCGTATTACTATTTAAAAAAAAAAAAAATTTATTACTTTTCATGTTCGTATCCAGCAAAAGTTTGTTTTATTTGCAAGTGTTGGAATTATTTTGAAAAATAATAAATTTGGTTACCTTCCAGATAATTAACTGTTTGCCTTTTGTAACTTCAGGTAATCTCATCTTCGTTATCAAATTAGTTGCATCTGGCTGAAAGTGGTGGTGGCTCTTTGTAATGAGATGAATCGAGTAGTAGTAGTACTCAAAATTTTATAAGCAACATAGTAATTTATAAAAATGAGTGGAGAAACCCTCTGATTTTTTATTACCCACTAGGGGCCAACTTAGAGGGGACGAACAAAACTCGCTTTTATTCTCGGCATGAAGCCTAAATATAGAGGGGACACTACATGGACAGACAACACAAACGTGGGGTACGTATAACGATTAACGAATGATTTATGAGGTGTGAAAAAATAATGATAATGAAATGGCTTTCTACCCCACAAAGTAGAAAGTTGGGATCTTTTCGGTTTGAACGGTGGTTTTTTTAAAATAATTTCCACGTAACTAAACACTTTTAAACTTCGTATACTGGTGGAATGTGTTTATAAAAGATCTTTTTCTCTTGGCTTTATTGAGAAAATTCTATGGTTTGTAAGATATTTGTTGGGTTTTTTTCTTCAATTTCTGCAATTTCAACTAATCACTGACGTCTATTGAGGTAAAAAAAAAAACATTCTGTGCCGTGTGAATATGTCCCTCGTTTAAGAAACAGATTGGGTTTATTTACATTTCTGAAGAAAAAAGATACCCTTCCCTCCACCTCTAACCAACTCTAACCTTAAAACAGATTGAAATGCAATAGATCGATACTAGGGTCATAATTATGGGTGACAATTTCACATGACACCGCTAGAAAAAACTGCCGTTCAAACCGAAAAGATCCTCCTTTTTTAATATATCAGAAAATTCGACATATCTTCAAAAGTTATCATTGGTGGTAATTCGTCGAATTGAACCCGCAATGGTGTATTTTCCATCCTACTTCTGAATATCTCTTTCAGTCTGGCTGCCTTTTCATCATCTAATAATACTGCTTTCATATTTCTATTCACCTCCTTGTTTGCTAGTTTCACTCTTATTATTGCCTTTCATTCTTGCTATCCGCTTTTCACTTTCTACGCTTTTCTCGTATGTCACCAACATCCTTTCGTGTTTTCCTTTGCGTGACCTTCTTTCAACATTTTCTGTCATTAATCAGATCTTTCACGTGAAGAAACTCCCCTGATAAGAATATATTCTTGCTTTGAATAGTCCATTGTTTGGGTTAACTCATTTTTCTTTTGGTTAAATTTTGACTTCCAGTGCGATTGTATTAGGTTGTCCCAAAAGTTCGTAAACACTTGCGAAAATTGAATTTTTACTCGCCAAGTACTAACAAAAACAACAAAAATTATTCCTCAAAATAAAGACCATTATTTTCCAAGACTTTCTACGAACTTTTGGGACAACCTATAGTAATGAATGCTCAATCCAAAACATTGATGGTTCATATTCATACGACCCTGACTTTCCCGAACGCTATATTTCTCTACAGGAAGTGAATAATGAGGGTGGGGGGAGGAGAATACAATTACTATTTAACAATATGTTGTTGCCGTTTGTTCCTTTTCGAGCCACGCCTGGCTCATAAGGGCCGGTTTCCCGGTATCCTTGGTGTATAGGATACCCATCTGGACAGGACGCCGGTCCGTCGCAGGTGAGCTGCAAGATGCAGGAGGAGAGAGTGAGAGAAAGTTGTGGCGAAAGAGTCAGCAGAAGTTCGCCATTACCTTCTGCCGGAGCCGCGTGGAGCCTAGGTGTCTCGCTCATAAACACACACATCGCCCAGTCTGAGATTCGAACCCGCGATCCTTCGACCGCGAGTCCGCTGCTCTAACCACTAGGCCGCGTCAAACCACATTTCACAATAAGTTTGCGCGTATTCCGAATACAAGTGGGAATTAAGTAGGTAATTATTTTGTTTGAGGGATAATTAATTCATATTTATAATGGGAAATTGCTTTAAAATAGTCCATGCGGTTAATTGCTCATAACGGAATAATATATCAGTTGGGAAAACAGAGGCTAAAGTCAGAATTTTGAAAGAAAAAAAATAAAAAAATCTGAAGTAGCTTTTTATAATTTTCCACATGACGAAGGGACATGTACTTTACTCTTTTAACCTTTTACTTGTTTCAGTCATTTGACTGTGGCCATCCTGGAGCACCACCCTTAGTCGAGCAAATCGACCCCAGGACTTATTCTTTGTAAGCCCAGTACTTATTCTATCAGTCTCTTTTGCCGAACCGCTAAGTTGCAGGGACGTAAACACACCAGCATCGGTTCTCAAGCGATGTTGGAGGAACAAACACAGACGCACAAACACATACACACACATACATGTATATATATATATATATATATACACACACACCACACACACACATGTATATACGACGTGCTTCTTTCAGTTTCCGTCTACCAAATCCACCCACAAGGCTTTGGTCGGCCCGAGGCTATAGTAGAAGACACTTGCCCAAGGTGCCACGCAGTGGGACTGAACCCGGAACCATGTGGTTGGTAAGCAAGCTACTTACCACACAGCCACTCTTACGCCTTTAACTGAAATTTTACTCATGATATGTAGTGAAATGCAAGTGAGCAGAATAAAGCAAGTCGAAAGTTCTACTGTTTATCGTTGGTTGGCCAAGAGACTAATGGCTGTGGCTAACTTTGTTGATCAAAATCTATGCGGAATATTATAATATTAAAGTGTGTGTATGTGTGCGTGCGTGTGTGTAAAAATAATCAACAGGAAAAGAAAGAAAACACGAGGAACATGTTTTAATAAATGTATAAGTTTAACGCTTTGTGTGTGTGTTGTAGTGTAACTAGTATCGCAGTATTCAGGTCTGGGTGGAAAGTTGAGGGATTCTACGATAAGATATGGCAATTTGTGCTTAAAATACGAACCACATGGTTCAGGGTTCAATCCCACTGCGCGGCACCTTGGGCAAGTGTCTTCTACTATAGCTTCGGGTCGACCAAAGCCTTGTGAGTGGATTTGGTAGACGGAAACTGAAAGAAGCCCGTCGTATATATATATATATATGTGTGTGTGTGTATGTATATGTTTGTGTGTCTGTGTTTGTCACCCCAACATCACTTGATAACCGATGCTGGTGTGTTTACGTCACCGTAACTTGGCGGTTCAGCAAAGGCGACCGATAGAATAAGACTGAAACAAGTAAAAGAGTAAAGAGCCTGAAGTCAAATAGCGTCTGGCTGGTGTCTTCACTTCGAGTGCCGTTAGATAGGTAGTAGTACGTGGTGCTTATTTCCAACGAATTCTTGAAAAATTATGCAGACATATTCGAGTGTTTGCCAAGAATGAGTACAGTTAAGACTGGAAGCTGATGTTCGTGGTGTATTGTTAGATGGTGTCAAGATCAAAATCTGACCCCGATACTTTTAGTTTCGTCATATATTTCTTTCAGCTATTGCATCCCAAAAGCCTCTGCAAACGACTAAAAGACGCCATTACGATGAACGGATGATGACTGAATGACTAAGCAAGTTTTGAAATTTATAGGAAACGAAAAGTCATTTGACATTCTCTATGATGAGATTGAAAAATGTCCATGCTAGAAATAACAGCCAGATCTTTCTAAAATCACACATATCATTTGAAAGCGAAAGGGAACACTGAATAATATAGACCTAGATAAGGCGGTGAGCTGGCAGAAACGTTAGCACGCTGGGCGAAATGCTTAGCGGTATTTCGTCTGCCGTTACGTTCTGGGTTCAAATTCCGCCGAGGTCGACTTTGCCTTTCATCCTTTCGGGGTCGATAAATTAAGTACCAGTTACGCGCTAGAGTCGATATAATCGTCTGTCCTTGTTTCTCCTCTCTGTGTTTGGCCCCTTGTAGGTAGTAAAGAAATAGGTATTTCGTCTGCCGCTTCGTTCTGAGTTCAAATTCCGCCGAGGTCGACTTTGCCTTTCATCCTTTCGGGGTCGATAAATTAAGTGCCAGTTACGTACTGGGGTCGATGTAATCGACTGGCCCCCTCTCCAAAATTTCAGGCTTTGTGCCTAGAGAAGAAAAGAATATATGCCTAGATATAGATAGTTTGAAACAAAAGGATGGAATGTCTTTGCTTATAGGTTTGCTCGTTCAGGTTTGATTAGGGCAATAGCTAGAATGTATGCTGCTCGCGACAGCCCCTGAGTTTGCTGTCTCCTATACAAGGACGTCTATACAACGACAAAAAAAGCGCAGTCCCATAAAAGCGTCGCCCGAGGTGATCTGTCTCCTCACCAAATACCTCGCTACGCTTTGTGGAGGCGCAATGGCCCAGTGGTTAGGGCAGCGGACTCGCGGTCATAGGATCGTGGTTTCGATTCCCAGACCGGGCGTTGTGAGTGTTTATTGAGCGAAAACACCTAAAAGCTCCACGAGGCTCCGGCAGGGGATGGTGGTGATCCCTGCTGTACTCTTTCACCACAACTTTCTCTCACTCTTACTTCCTGTTTCTGTTGTACCTGTATTTCAAGGGGCCGGCCTTGTCACTCTCTGTGTCACGCTGAATATCCCCGAGAACTACGTTAAGGGTGCACGTGTCTGTGGAGTGCTCAGCCACTAACACGTTAATTTCACGAGCAGGCTGTTCCGTTGATTCGGATCAACCGGAACCCTCATCGTCGTAACCGACGGAGTGCTTCCATCCACCTAGCTACGCTACTAGGTGAGGAGCAAATGTCTCCATGACCTTTGTGCGTTCGAGTTGGAGGAGAAACACTCAAAACATGCTGAAGTCATTTTGTCAAGCTAACATAGGCAACATAGAAGGGAAATAAAACATAAAACAACATTTGATGTTTTGCTATAAATTTTAATATTAACGCAATAAGTTTGCTTAAGCTTAGAGCTGTTCTGCAACATTGTTTTTGATTCAACTAATTACGATCGCAGCCAATACTGATTATTGGAATTTTCTAAAAACTTCGTCATTAAATATTTTTCATAAAATCTAATTCAAAATTTAGCAAAGAATTCGTGTTTCAGAATATTTTATTGCTTTTAAACAAATCCATTTATAATAATTTTTCCTGTATAAATTTTCAGATGATCTTAAACTTTAACCTTTAGTCGTTCATCAGTCACTATTATTTCCCGTCTTCTTTATTTCATTCTTATTTTATTCATTATTGTTTCCCTACACATGTTATGTCTGTATGTGCGGGCGGAATTATGTGCGATTTATTTTTCTTTTTGGCCAGAGAAGAAGGTTTAATTCGCATGTCTTTTTACAGACCCCATCACCTCTCAGAATAGTTAATCTGCTGAGTCGCTTTTCAGTTTGACATGCTATAAATTGATGATTACTCTTTTACTCTTTTACTTGTTTCAGTCATTTGACTGTGGCCATGCTGGAGCACCGCCTTTAGTCGAACAAATCGACCCCAGGACTTATTCTTTGTAAGCCCAGTACTTATTCTATCGGTCTTTTTTGCCGAACCGCTAAGTGACAGGGGACGT